>NC_141037.1:48347500-48527500 GCF_052040795.2 Danio rerio
GCAAAAATTAAGCCCTCCCTGGGGTGCAACCCTGATAATGGTGATGATGAAAAAAAGGTTTTATTTGTCACATCCACTTTTATATGCAGCAAAATTGGACCCCTTCATCTATACAAAAATATAACACATTTTAAGGCAAGACAGGTCAGATGAGAGGTAGCAAAAAAGCCCCTTCCAGACTGTCCTTAAAAGTAGGGCAGTGTGAAATCACGGAGAAAAAAACCCCAGCAACAAGCACATAAACACAGACATAAACCCTATAGTGACACCAAGAAGAAACTGTTAAGTCATTATTTTTGTTTTATGTGCGGACAAAAGTATTCTCATAGCTTTGTAATATTCCAATTCAACCACTGCAGGCATACGTTCTGTTTTGAGGTATTTCTCTAGACTTTTGATCAAGTCGGAAACCTGGCTGTCAATGGTGAATAAGGGAGCTCTCAGATTTCATTTAAAATATCATTATTTTCGTTTCAAAGATGAAGGAACATCTCAGGAGTTTGGTATTAATGAGAAAATGTATTTATTTTAGACCCAGTAATATTTTAAACACATAGCTGGTGTATTGAACTAACCTTCAAACTGTCCCTCTCTGGCTTTGGCAGCGAGCTCTGATGAAGAGATGGTCTCCTGACAGAGAGCACAGTCTTCCAGCACTGCACTGCCCAGACATGGACCTGAGGTGCATATCAAATAGCACATTAGACTAATGACGTCTAAAAAAAGAGCAATGAAAACTTGCTGTTGTAGTTTGTGTATATTTCAGAAGTGTGACTCGCTGACCTTTCTTGGGCTTTTCATTGTCTCCTTGGTCTGTTTTTGTAGCCATGACCTCAAACAGAGTCTTTAAGATGCTTCGGAGGTCACTCGCATAGTTTGTTTGCAACTGATCAGCTACACCTTCAGATGTTTAAAAAAAAAAAGTATTTAAGTATATTAATTAAAAATTGTTAGTTTACAGAGTTAGCAAAAAAGCAGTAGCAGATTATACAAGTAAAGGGGTATTTCACACAGAAATGATAAACATTATTAATTACTCATCCTTATGTCTGTATGCTCATCTTTGGAAAACAATCCTAATGGGACATGAGGCTTCTAGTTAATCAATATGAGAGCTCTCTTTTTAACATCACCATTGCTTTCTATGGATGATGAGGTAGCTCTTAGATCTAAAATAGCTTAATGTATGTTCTGACGATAAACAAAGGTTTCAGGCAATTGAAACAATATAAGGATGAATAACTATTCAAACTGACATTTTTAGGTGAACTGTCACTTTAAGACACTAGACATAAGCCTGTCCAACAGCTGTCCAGCAGGATAACACACAATGTCATAAAGCGCGAATAATCTCTGATTTATTTGAACATGACAATGAGTTCTCTGTACTCAAATGCCCTCCACAGTCAACAGATCTTAATCCAAGAGCACCTTTGGGATGTGGTGGAATGGGAGATTCGCATCATGGATGTGCAGCCGACAAATCTGCAGCAACTACATGATGTTATCATGTCAATATGGACCAAAATCTCTGAAGAATTTTTCCAGTACCTTGTTGAATCTATGCCATGAAGGATTAATGCAGTTCAACCCGGTACTAGTAAGGTGTGCCTAATGAAGTGGCAGCGAGTGTACTTAGCACATTTACTGTACAGTACACTTTGTTCAATACACTTTGCAGAGTTTTAAAGTGCACATAAGGGGGACACACTGGTACCCATTACACTGCACTTAGGTTACACTTAAAACTCAGCTTTACATTGTATTAAATACGCATCTTCATTTTAAGATGTGAAGTGTGGTTGTAGCTTTATTCATATCGTTATAAATACTTTTATAAAACATGTAATGTTTAAAAAACATAAATATGTTGTTTATTTAAGAGATTGATTTGGAGTTCTACAGTACTTAAAAAAATTAATCTGAAAAGTGCAGACTAGGTTGATGGTGGACATCCTCATGGTGTTCGTTTTATTTAACCTTTTTATTATGCAATTAATTACAAGTTCCTAGTGTTAAATTCTGCTCCCAAGAGTCACCAGACTACAAATCCCACATGTAACGCACCTGAAATGCAGACGAAAAGACGATGAATGAGGTCACTACTGCTATGGAAACGTGAACGAATTTTGTTGTGGGCAGCAAGTTTGGCAGCTTGTAAAGCCACTTGAATCTCCTGATGATCCAGGTCCTCAGACATGTCCGAACTGGTTGTCAGACTACTGACGGGGCTGAAAAGCAAGATGGTCAAATTTGGTTAGGTTTTATATTCAATTTTTTTCAATTCATCTATAATTCAATACAATGTAGATTGTGTCAAAGCAGCTTAACATTGAAGTTCTAGGTAATCTAAATTGTTCCAGTCCAGTTGAAGTTTAGTTTAGTTCAGTTCAGTTCAGTTCAGTGTGGTTTTAATTTCAATGATAAAAGCCTAAACACTGAAGTGTAAATAATTAGTTGTATAATGGTAACAAATATTTCATCATCTTTAATAGTTATTAATTCTCTAGTCCTTAAATTCTGGAAAATGAACAAGAGTTCTAAAAAGGCATAAATGAAGTATGACTAAATAACTCAATGGTTTAAACTGCTGGCTTTCCTCACAAGAGCAATTCATATTATTGAGTTAATCCTGAAAGCGTGACCTTAATGCTGCAGGGTTTTATGGGTTTTATGGAATAACTAGCTGGAATCACAGAGCACGTTTTGGAGGTAACTTTATTATATTTACAAGGTTTTGTTGCTTTGGGGGCAAAACTGCATATAGGCCCAATCAAAATTCTACCCCAGTCCTTGCACTTCTTCACTTATGCCTATTCAGCTTTGGTCAGAGGTGTAGAAGCAGGAGAACTGCCAGAAAACCCTCCAAGTTGTTTTGGGGTCACCACACTACAGCTTAAGATTTCCCTGAAAACAGCAGCTACATGGCTGCCCAAGTGAGCAAGGACACCCACAAATGAAGAAAAATTGGGATTGATAAAGACTGTTACAACAAAAATGCATAAATGCACAAAAAAAATGTCTAATAATAACTGTTGCATGACAGTCCCGCACTACATTTAAAAAAAAATTGATACTTGATGATGACACATTAGGGCAGTCTGTTCAAAATATCTAGCAACAATCATTCTGCATTTTACAGCACATCTGGTATAATGTTAATGCGTTTTTTTTTTTTGTTACATCCATGAATATGAGCACTCTGTAAACAGACTACACCACCTGACAAAAGTCTTGTCGCCTATCCAAGTTTTAGGAACAACAAATAATAACTTGAGGTCTAGTTGATCATGTGGTATCATAAGTGGCTTATATGAAAGGCAACAGCCTTTAGATTGTTTATTTTACCAAAATAAAATATGATCATGCCTTGTTTTTTTGTTATTTAATTAGGACAGTAAGATTTGACTTTGCTTAGACAAAAGTCATGTCATGTAACAGGAAAAATGTACAGTATAAAATATAAAGTCATGGTGCAGTGGAAAAATAATTAATATTATGTATGACTCCCATAAGCTTGGAGGACTGCATCCATACATCTCTGCAATGACTCAAATAACTTATTAAAAGTCATCTGGAATGGCAAAGAAATCGTTCTTGCAGGACTCCCAGAGTTCATCAAGATTCTTTGGATTCATCTTCAATGCCTCCTTGATCTTACCCCAGACATGCTCAATAATGCTCTTGTCTGGTGACTGGGCTGGCCGATCTTGGAGCACATTGACCTTCTTTGCTTTTTCACTTTGATGTGGAGGCTGAAGTATTATGCTGAAGAATTTTCCCTCTCCTGTGGTTTGTAATGTAATGGGCAGCAGAAATGTCTTGATTCATCAGGCTGTTGATGTTGTCGTCCAATCTGCAGATTTCTTGGACACCCCATAATAAACGTAACCCCAAATTTTCCTTCACCAAACGTGACTGATTTCTGTGAGAATATTGGGTCCATGCGGGTTTCAATAAGTCTTCTTCAGTATTTGTTATGATTGGGATGCAGTTCTCCAAATAAGAAGTACTTTTCTAAATGATCAACTAGAAGTCAAGTTATTATTTGTTGCTCTAACAACTGGGATCAACGACAAAACATTTGTCAGGTAGTGTACAGTTTCCTGCTTTGTGCAACATCCTTAACCAATCATAAAATGAATGCCTAAATAAACCCAGAGGCTTGTAGTTTGCTAAATTAAAACAAACTTATTTTTTAGGTAAAAATACAGTGTACACTTTTTAGTGTGTAATCTGTTAAACGTTAATGTGCTTGTTCTTTCTAGAATAAATAATGCAGGTGACATCTTGTGTGATGTATGAGCTTAACCTGATGACGTTTGCATGTGTAGTAGTGGTGTCCTGTTTCTTCTGGGAATATTTTCATCCCCACCCTATCATTCTGTTTCAAGGGTCAAGCAGAATATAGAACTGGGACTTGGCCTTAGTCAGCTCATGCATTTCCATAGAATCCAACACTCTTAACATCATACTCCGCACACGCTAAACGTGAGCCAATAAAACATGGCTGTGCTTTTTCTGAACATCTTAGCCAGGCCATGCTAACTTTTGGGTTGGTCTAACAAAAGAAAAATCTCATCCCTGATGCATTCTACAAAAACAGTGCTTACATAGTCTAGTTCTAAATATCAGACAAAGGTTTACCTGGGTGCATATGAACTTGACAAACTGCATGTAGTAACAGAAACACCATCAATGTCACTGCTGGGTACAGAACTGAGGGGGGACTCCTGAGAACTGCTGTGGACCATTCCAAAACAAAAAACATGAGGCGGCAACAAAAGAAAGGGAAATAGTAGAACTTAAAAGCATGACAACCTTCAGAATGAAATAAACTCATATATTTAAAAAAGATGGTAACAAACAAAACATTTTCAAAATGGGGCGAGGGGGAGGAGTTAAAACTTAAAGCTATAAGTCACCGAAAAATGAACATTTCCTCACCATTTACTGACACTCGAGTGGTTCTAAATGTTTACGAATTTCTTTCCTCGGTTGAACAATGTTGGAAAAAAGCAACTGCTGACATCCAAAGTAGGAACAAAAATACTATGGAAGTCAACGGCTGCTTTTTCTGACATTCTTTAACATGTGCGCAACAGAAGAAGGAAATTCAAACCGGTCTGAAACAAGTAAATGATGTCAGAACGTTCTTTTTTGGCTAAACTATCTCTTTAAATGTGAAAGCTTAATACATGCTTCCTGCAAATTAAACAAACCTATTGATCTTCCGGTTATCATCTTTGGACTGTTTTCCAAAACATTCCGATTTCCCTTTTACTGAGGCATTATGTTGCGTTCGGCATCCTGTGTCCTGAAGGGTGCAACTAGGTCCTCCCTCCTGTCCTGAGCCTCTGTCCTGAGCCAGAAGTACCCCTGGGCTGCATTTCTCACAGCAGGGATAGTGGATACCATCCTGACTGCCCTCATCTTCTCTCGCTTGGTTTTGCACTGAGCAGTTTGGCACAGAATGGGTAAGGTGGCCCTGAGACGGGGGCAGGGTGAGCGGCAAATGTCCATTTCCCTTCCCTGGGCTGCCAGCAGCTACAGCCGATTGGATGACGGAGCTTGTGATGGTCAACTTGTGCTTCTCGAATCCCAGTGCCATGCTCCTGCCAGCAGGTTCCATGGCATCCTCATGGTTGTCGACGCAGCCACCAGCACAGCACACACAGGAGTTAAGCAGGCACTGAGTGGCGACCAAAGCCCCGCCTTCGCCAGCTTCAGGAGCATCAGCTGATTGAGGTAAGACCACAGCCAGATCACTCAAGCTTGGAGAATGAGGGTTAAAAATAACGGTGGCGGACAGCTTCATTCCACCAGTACGATTGGCGATTTCTTCAGCAGTCTGTACGCTATCCTCATCCTGCAATCCTTCCCATCCGTTCACCATCCTGTCTGAGTTTCCAACAGACTCAGTTGATTGGCTCAGTTTGCGCTGACAACCCAAATTGGTGGCGTCGCTCGATTGGCAGACTGTCAACCAACCATTACAGGATGCGTCGGGTCTACAGTGTGATCCCTCAGGGGATCTGAGGCATACGGTAGGAAGAGGAAGCTGTCCACGGCAGAGCTCACTACTAAGGCCAGACTCCAGATCGTCCATGAAGAACACCCGGTCATCATCATGGTACGATCCCGGGGCTCTCCTAGGAGACGCCTGTGTGCTGGAGGTGGCACTGGAACCTTCGAGACTGCTTCCATTGTAGGGTCGAGGCCGGTGAGCTGGGGACTGATTCTGACTTGGAGGGGAAAGCAGTGTAGACATTTCGTCTCCTACTTGATGCACCATCATATTAAGTTGCTCGATCTCTTCTTCATCATACTGCATGGAGCAAGCCAAGTCAGCATCGATGGGCTCCTCCTCCTCGCTCTCGCTGGAGGACTCGGGCAGCACCTGCTTCTCCTCCTCCTCCTTCCATACAGAATCTTCCTGAGTGACAAACAGTGTGAGATCCACAACCTCCTCCACTCCTTTCTCTTTTTCCAGTTCCTCCGTCTGACTATCAGGACCGGTGGAAGCGGATGGATCATTGGTTGAACTTGTAGGAAATTCTCCATCCTGGGAGATGCAGAGGCTTCGCTCCAGAGTCATGAGCTCTTCTTCTGTCAGAGTCTGAAGCAGGTCCCTAATGTAAAAACACAATTTTATGATTCACGGACATTTCCAATGTAAATTGAATTAATTAATTAATTAATAGGGGTCAGGTTTTAAATCTTAGTGATGATGCAATTCAATAATTAAAAAGTTATTAATGTCAGTCCTACACAATAACTGCTAAGATCGCATGCAATGTTTTTTTTTTTTTGGCAGTGAGATTTAATTGTTTTCCACAGGAAAAAAGTTAAAAGTTTAATCCAGTAATGTACTCCCAATAATTAAACTAAACATAATTAAATTAAAAACATATTCCTAAGTTTTCAGGCAGAAACAAAAACAAAACAAATGGGAGTGTGACATGAGACGGTTGTGAAATATGGGAGACTCTTGGGGGAAAAAGGGGACTGTTGGCTGGTATGGTCATAGCTAATATAATCTTTACAATTGCAAGTTTTGGTAACACTTTAGAATAACTATCCGTTATAACTAGTTAATAGACCATTAATAAACTGTTAGTTAACAAGTTATAAATGACTTGTTAAATAAAAGTTAAGAGTTTGTTAATTATTTACAACTGTGCCTTATAGATGGGCAATGGATAACTTACAAGCAGTTAGTTAACAAGTTGTAAATGACTTCTTAACTGTATTTTAATGATTTATAACTGTACCTAATAAATTATTAAGAGATCATGAACAAGCTGTTAGTAAATTACTTAATAAAGGCTTGTTAAGTATCAGTTAATAGTGTATATATGTTATTGGGACATTATTCTAAAGTTGCAGCTATTTTTAATTTATTAACTGTTAGTAAATGAGGAATAGTTTCAACTTTAGAATAACGTCCCAATAACATGCTTAAGCTAATAACCAACACTTAACTAATATATTTACTCACACTTTACAGACGAGAGTTGTTCATCGTTTGCTAACCATCTATTAATACCAGTGAATCTTTGTAGAACAGCAAATGGATGGAACAAGTTCAAGCTACAGAAATTGGATGTAATATTTAAAATATTAAATGTTTGTATCTTAACCTTGTTCCACTCATAGACTTTTCTGTGTGCTGTGTTTTACCAAAGAAACTCCACAGATGAAATGTTGAACGTTGTGTTTAATGTATAGAAACACACATACTGAACCATCACATGGCAGTACAGCACTATACAAGAATACAAACCCATGAAGTGCTAAACATGTAAACAAAATAAATAAAAATTTATTTTATTAAAATTCTACAAAGTTTCACTGGTGTTATTAGATGGTGAACAATTGATCTGTACAGTGTGAGTAAATATAATAGTTAAGTGTTAGTTATTAGCTTATGTATGTTATTGGGACGTTATTCTAAAGTTGCAACTATTCCTCATTTACTAACAGTTAATAAATGAAGAATAGCTGCAACTTTAGAATAACGTCCCAATAACATATATACACTATTAACAGATACTTAACTAGCCTTTATTAAGTTATTTACTAACCGCTTGTTCATGATCTCTTAATAATTTATTAGGTACAGTTGTAAATCATTAAAATACAGTTAAGAAGTCATTTAAAACTTATTAACTAACAGCTTGTAAGTGATCTATTAGCCATCTATAAGGCACAGTTGTAAATAATTAACAAACTATTAACTTTTATTTAACAAGTCATTTATAACTTGTTAACTAACAGTTTATTAATGGTCTATTAACTAGTTATAACGGATAGTTATTCTAAAGTGGTACCCAAGTTTTAAATACTTATGCTGTGTTCACACCAGATGAGGCACACGTTAATAAATCACGCTATTTAGACTCTATTGAATTTACTCATTTCGAGCATCAAATTTACTTAATTTGCGTGTGAAATTCACTTCACAAAAGATGTAGACTCGCATCATGGGCGGTGCATCTGTTTGCCCGGTGACTCTAGTTTCGTTGCTAGATAACTAACATGAATTTTATTGAGAGAATAGCTGTGTTTATGTGCTTAAGAAAGGCTGAAAAACAGCATAGATTCGGTCGGTGCAGTATCTGAATACACTAGATCCTTTCAGAGGTGCACCGCCCAACTCTGTGAGTTCCTAGAAACAATACCTGGATGACGGAGATTTTTAGCAGTGCTTCCAACTGAGCCGAGCCCAGTTTGACAAACTAGTGTCCGGTGTCAGCAAGACGATTTCCCCTCGGGACACCAACAATAGGCTTTACGGCATAATCCCCTACAAGAGCAAGCTCCTGATAGGTTAAAACGGCGCAAATGTCCAGTGAAGTTCAGATTCTCCAAGTCGAGGGATCTACACGCAAATCGCTCCACTCGTGCCACTTCATTCACACAAATCGCGTCACAGGATGTCTATTCGCGTCTTCACAAATACATGTAAATTACTTGCTCTTGACACTTTTTTTCGCGTTTGGTGTTAACGCAGCATTAAACTGACCCTCCTGCATGAATTACTTAGAACACTTTCGTTTCATATTTCCACGTAATGTGCCCAATGGACTACAGAGGACAGATTAGAGCTGCTGGATTTACAACATGTCAGTTCATCAACTGTTTAATAGATTAATAGAATAGATTAAAATGTTCTAGTTGACCTGTATGACCTATTATAATCAGATGCAGTATAGACTAGGGGTGACCAATCCTGTTCTTAGAGATCAACCTTCCTACAGAGTTCAGCGGCAACCTAGGTCAAACACACCTTCCTTTAATTACCTAGTGTTCCTTCTGATACTACTTCTTTCGTTTAGATGTGTTTGATCAGTGTTAGAGCTAAACTCTACAGGAAGGTAGATCTCCAGGAACAGGACTGGTTACTCCTGGTATAGATTGTATGTAGGATGACAAAACCAAAACCAACAGTGAAAGGTGACAGTTCACCTAAAAATTAAAATTTACTAAATATTTACTTAGTTTTAAATATTTATGATTTCCTATTTTCTGTAGGTTTAAGATTCAATGGTTACTGGATTGCAGCTTTCTTCAGAATATCTTCTTTTGTGTTTACACAGACGAAAGAAACACACATTTTTAACAAGTTAAGGGCAAAGTCCCTTTAAGGCAAGTCATTTTACTCGGTGGCTATCTTTGAAATGCCTCTTGGGCAGTATGCCCAGGCATTCTGTTTAAATGGAGAAACCTTAAATTCTCCAAAATTGCTTGCCAAAGTTTAGATTAAATTTTGTTATTAGGAATCACAAATAAAATTAAAACAACTGTCCCTTTAGTATAATTTCTATGCTTTTGAGTCACACAAATTCTGCAATAATTATTTGCTCCTGTACCAAAAGGTGGTGCTTCATTCCCCATATTGACTGTTACACTTTTCCCCATTCAAAACTGTACAAGTGACACATCTTGTTTATTGTCTTTGTTAAAGGTTGAGTAAATGACAGAACGTTCAGTTTAGAGTAAACCATCAATTTTAGACTTTTTTCACATGCTTGCGCTACCACAAAAACAGCACAAATGGAGTGTCAAGGCCTGGTCAAACATCTTCACATGATGAGAATTTGCAGGTCAGAGTTCAAACTTAAGCTTTGGGTCACAGCGAAATGCAAAAACTCTTTTCACTAACTTGCATTTCCAGTGTCCTGCATTCACATTTGTTTGAATAGAAGTCCATGGGACAAAACATATAGTGTGACCAGTCATGACCCCTCTAGCATGACCCCAAAACTTTGAAGCTCCAGAAAAGCAGTGTTGCTGAAAAGTAGAGCTGACTAGGTATTCCATGCATTTTAATATTACTGATACTGGTTAATAATTTTTTAAGGTGCCATAGAGCATGATGTCATGTCTGTCACTTTTTTTGACCATTGAAGGCACAGTTCACCCAAAAATGAAAATTTACATACAAATCTTAAATTACAAAGTTGACTTTTTTCTTCAGTAGTAAATTAAAGAAGATTTTAGCTAAATTCAAAGTCCTTGGTGATTTATATAATGTAACTGCTATAAATTACAGTCAATGGTATAATGCAACTCATACTCAATACACTCAGGTATTTGCTGATACCTGTTTGCCAGGCTGTGGATTAAAGCTAACAATATTTTAAATGTTCAATTTCCTACATAGACTGATCACATCATAGGACCTCAGAATATCATCAGCACCCATGCTTGTTGAAACGAGTCTCCACTGACTTGCATTAAAACAAGTCACCAAGGACCACAAATTCTTTAGTTTTTTAAACAAATTCTTATTAAAAATGTATTTAATAAATTCTTTATTGTAGTTTTATTTAATGTTCTTCTCCACAAGAAATTAAAACGTTATCTGTAGAACGTTAAATTATCTGATAATATTCAATTTTGGACAAACAATCCCCTTAAGTGCCAAAATCTAAGGTTTGCTTAAAGTCGAGTGTGACTGTCCCTTGTAAGTTTAGACAACCTCATACTTTTGTGTTGCAGTGTTCAGACACGGTGTAAGTCTTTATTACATCACTGACTACAAATACCATTCAATCAGCCTAAAACAAAAACAGACAAAAAAAACAAACAAGCAAACAAAATCAAATCCAGTGGACCCCCCTCCCCCCCCCAAAAAATTATTTGAAATATTAATATCATTTACAATAATTTTGACTACTCTCATATATAAGATTTAAAAAAAGACTTTAAAAAAGAAAAAAACTTTTGCAATTCCAATAAAAAAATCTAATCAGTGAACATTATCTTAAACAAAAAAACATACCTTATTTTTCTCAGCAAAGTACGGAAAGGTCGGAACAGTTCAGACATGTCCTCTGGTTTGCGGTCGAGGTTAAGAGGCCCTTCGGAGTAAATAACAAGGCCACTAATGCAAGAAAACATTACAAAGCATAGCATTACCAAATGAGCAGAAACAAATAGATGTATGACATATACAGCGTAAGGAAAATAAATACTTAAAAACAGATCATTAGAGAGGTGAATCACCTACCAGACAATGGCAAGTCTAGGAATTGTAAACATGAGAGCTGGTTCATAGTCGTCGATCATGTCTTGAGTAAGATATTCAAGCTTCAGGGCCCTTAAAATGGGAACACAACACATTGGCTTATTAATACAGTTTAAATTAACGTAATTTAATTGATAAACACTTGTAGCACTATAAATGTATTATGCTGTGCAATGCATTTCGCGCTAGTTGTCAATACCCAGGGCTAGATTTAAAGATTTACCTCTCGACTGTTTCACAGAAGAGCACAATCACTTCCTGCTGGATGTAATACTCCTTAGGAGACTTCACAGGCACCATGGCTGACACATAACTACAGCAAACAGATATGGGATATCATTACAACATGTTAATGTATACACACTCAGGCCAGCTTCACACAGCAAGTGACCAGCATACATGACCAGCTGCAGACTCAAGAGTATGCATAGCAGAAGCGTTTGTAGTGCGTGAAATTTTTTTATACTTTCTATATAATAAAATTTTTAGTGATAATATACACAAACAAACAATTCATAAATAAATAAATAAATAATAAACTTTATTATTTTTCATTCCACTCATGCTTGTCTGAATATAAAACAGAACTATGTACCTGATAAAAGTTCCCTTTATTAATGCATTAGATTACTCGATGAACTGCTTTCTTACCACCACCACGTCCCTGTCATGAGCAGTTTATTTCTCATACTGTGGGGCAATATTTTTTTACTCTTTATGGTTGCACTAGAATGGAATAATTAAAAATGCATTGTTCTGTACATACATGTTATGCAACAAGTATATGTCTTGTAGCCTGCTGATTTTGCATGATAAATTGTCTTTTGACAATGACTCTTGAAAAACACACCAGGCATTTGTATACTGTGCATTTTGTGCGTTTATAGGCATTTTTGTGTGACATCACATTTATGTTGGCCATCAAATTGTGCCGTCACTGTATTTACAGCAAAAATAGACTAGGGCACAACAAACTTGCTTAAATGCACTCACTTGTTTACATGCATGCCAAAAAAACACAAGCTGTCATTGAGAGAACTACCCTTACAAGAAGTACACATTTGTATATAAAAGGTCCATACTGATACCTTAAAAAGTATATAGTACACATTTTGAATTTCAGGTACTAATATAGTACCGTTTAGGAACTAATATGTACCTTTTGGGTATCAAATTAGAAATAAACCAATATATAACACGTCACATTTTTTGTCAGAAAACACCTTTCTGAAGGTGCTGTTGACTTGAAATTTTGCCCAGATGTTGGTAGCAACCAATGGAATCCATAAATGCAAAGAAAACAAATCTAATTGGTTTATAAATTAAGGTATGTGTAATAAGATGAAATGACGCAGGGAAAAAGTATTGAACACATGAAGAAAGGGAGCTGTAAATAGGCAGTGAAAGACCAGACGGCAGCTGAAATCCCTCAATAGTTAGTATCTTTTAGTAAGTAGCAACCCTCTGCCTTTCGTCATTGTAAATAAGTATCAGCTGCTTCAGTCCAACATCTACATTAGCAGAATTATGAAGATGAAGCCAGGTTGGACTTTTCAGCAAGACAATGATCTAAAACACAGCCGAGAAAACTCTCAAATGCTTTCAGAAAAAGAAAATCAAGCTGTAGAATGGCCCGGCTAATCACCTGACTTAAATTCAATAAGAAATACAAAATAAAGATCAGATTTGTGAGACGAGATTTGCAGAACCATCAAGATTTTTACACTCTGTTAAAGTCTATGAAAAACTCACACCTGAGCAATGCTTGAGGCTTCATTCTTCAAATGAGAGGCATCTTTAATCTGCCATCACCAAAAAAGCCTTTAATATAAAATATATTAAAATATAAAGTATACATAAAATATATTTCAGTAGTTCAGTACTTTCTCCTTAGTGTCATTTCATTGTTATTACACACAACTTATTTTTCAGATTTTTTTGTTTTGTTTTATTTTAATGTTTATATTGTTTGGGTTTTTACCAAAACCTGGTTCAATTCCACTTCAACAGCTCCTTTAGAAATATCATTCCCTGAAAAAAAATATTTTGTTTAATACTTATTTTCCCCATTGTAAATACATCAACTCCAATAAAGATAGTGTAACCTTTTTTCTCAAATTGTATCAGCACCAATAAAAGTGGCATATCAATTACATAAGCAGATGTAAAAATCCTGTACCTGAGCTCAAACTCCGCAAAGAGGCCGTCAAAGTGCCGCAGCGCCTCCTTTATGCGCTCAGTGTAGTGGTTAAGATCTCGTAACGCTTGGTCTCGGGTGATGTTGCGCACTTCCTCCAGGCTCCGGGTGAGGTCTTTAGCCAGCGGTCTCATGGCCATGCTCTCAATCTCACGATTCATGATGATCGATCCTGCTGCCAGGCACTGAAGAGAGGAGGAGGAATAATAATAATTATAATAATAGAGTCACTTCTATCCAGTTACGCCCTGACATATGGCCACAATTGACAGGCTATTTGTAAAATTATGATGATGGAATACTGTTTTCCAGTAAAGAGCTTTATCAGCATGTTGATTTGAAAGTTAAAGAGAAAGATCATTAGTGATGAGCAGTTGGTGTGCTCTACCTCTGCCCCAAACCACAGCTGCCCGGCAAGGTTGTCATGGCGAATCTCTTCTGGGAACTTCACACAGAAGTCTCTGTTGGCTCGCTCTTCAGGTATGCATTCATCCATGATCTGATTTATGATGTTTAAAACATTGTCCTATAAATACAATGAGAAGATACACAACAGAGTTAAGAGTATTTACTTAAGGGGTTTCAATGTGTATGAAAACACAACTATCATTTTTCCAAGATAATCCCAGTCATGGGTAATTAATTACTCAATAAGAATTATCCTGAAACTATCTTAGAGACTGCCTTTACAAGATGAGAACAACTAGAATTATAGGTTTTTAATACATAAATTAACATTGTTTTCAAAAAAGACAATTTCATGATTTCTCTCTGGACTGGAATTTTTCGTATATTTCATTTTAAAACCTCTGGTGGTAATCATTATAGGGTGATCAGAGGTTTTCTTGGGACAGTCTAGTGTATTTCAACTTGTGATGAAACAATCATTGCTGAGCACATGCTATAAAATGCCTAAATCAATGTCAGCCATTTATACGATGTGTTAAATATGAAGTGTCATTCTATGTGTCTTTCTGTAGGCCATTAATGCATTGATCCAGCAGTGTGGCATTAGCTGCCTTTCCACTGCCAGGCCAAAAGCGAGCATACTTCCACAGTTGCTTCTGGGCTTGATCGGGCCTCATCGAGCCTTCCTGGGAGCCAACAGCCAGGGATTTTTGGCTTGAGGGGTTTTCATACCAGGCTTCCAGCTAACATCAATAACTAAAACATTTTATACATTTAAATAAAGTTCAGTTCACAGCACACTTTCAGACAGCAGTGAGTTCATTGTATTTAATCATTTCTACCATTGAAGACAACAGTAGTCGACAGCTAATGTGGATCAAAAAAAGGAGGTCCAAATTTGTCCACAAGACATGATATTCATTTATGCTTGTTTTATGCAGATGCACTGCAAAGAAATGTAAAGTTATTATAAATTCTAGGGCGACACAATGTCTCAGTGGTTGCCTCAAAGCAAGAAGATTGCTGGTTTGAGTCCCAGCTGGGACTGAATTTGCATGTTCTTCCCGTGTTTGAGTGAGTTTCCTATGGGTGCTCTGGCTTCCCCCACAGTCTAAAGACATGCGCTATAGGTGGATTAAATAAACTAAATTGGCTGTACTGTAGGAGTGTAAATGAGTGTATGTTGATGTTCCCCAGTACTGGCTTGCAGCTGGAAATGTAAAATATATGCTGGACAAGTAGGCAGTTAATTCCACTGTGACGACCCCTGATAATTAACTAAGCCGAAGGAAAATTAATTATGAATTCTTCCCAAATAGAATTATTTAAATAGTCTTGATATGATATCCAAATATTAGAAAAAACAAATATCGCAATGTCAGTTTTGTCCCAATGTTGCAGCTCTATTTGAAAGATGTATTTGAAACTAGAGATCTGTGTGAGACGAATTCTTTAGTCTCATTCCTTCAAGGTTTTATTCTGCACCCGCACGCTGCTGCCATATATTCAGCCCTTGTTCTCCCGCTGCCTAACACATCCTGTTTTCTACCCGACCCAACTGCTCCCACTAAGTTTAGATCTGGTTACCAAAATCTCACGTTTAAATCGCGTACTATCAAAAGAGAGAGATAAACGATAAAACTATAGGTTGTGCAAGGATTGTAGGCTAAATGTCAGTTTTCTTTGCCTCTTTGTGATGAGACATGAGTGAACCTGAGGTTTCAGTCTTGTGACTGCTAAAGGGTAAAACTTTGAGGTATGATCACATTGAGTAAAGGGTATTTTATTTTCTTATTTTATTTTCTATTTGCATCTATGACGCATGAAAAAGACTACCATACATCAGACGTGCCTGATTCGGATTTCCTAACAGTAAACTGACCACTTTCCAATGCAAGTTGAACGTCCTTCAAGGGCAGCACATCTTCACTTTGATTCAGTGAAGCCCGCTTTGAGGAACGTTATGCGCACAGACTGTGCAAAACAAAGCACATGCAAAAAGCACTGGACCATGCGTTCATCATGAGTAACAGTTATGAGTACTGAATGTACCGGTGCTCAATAAGAATGAGTAAATCACAGATATGCTGTTCTGAAATAACATCGGGACTCGGGAGGGCTATATTGTTAGACCGCCCACTCCCGTTCAAATTACACCAGAGTTACCGACCGATACAGTGTTTTGTTCTGAAATGTGTTCTCGCGCTGCAAGATATCTGGTTGGGTTTCGCAGCTCCTACGGTACAGCCGCAGAAATGCAGACCTCTGTTTGAAACGGCATGAAAAGTGAAGGAAAACACACTAGCTAATATTGCCAAAACCAGACTAAGCTCTTTACTGTAAAATGGGTAACTGGAGAGAATGGATTGACCTGGCAGGAGCGGAACTGGTTGACTAGCAGGGTACACCTCTGAGGGTCCTTCCTCCCGTCCAGACTGTCCAGCTCAGTGGCCACCTGGTTCAGCTCTTCATCTGCATAGTAGAACTGGGCCAGCAGCTGCGGATCTGACCTCTGCATGGAAAAGCAGAATGTAAAAAAAGAGAGAAAATGTAAACAGATGGTCTGAATGATGTAATCAAGCACCAGACCATCAAAAAATCTAGTGCTCAAGTAATCAAGCAGCAAGCGCTATTTGTTGTGTGTGAAAACAGCCTACTTTATAAAGGTGCGTCTTTCAGTAACAGCCATTCACACACATGGAAATCTGCTAAATTCTAGAAGTCAGCACTGGTTTAAATAGCGTTGATGAGGATTTTAGACCTTTGGACCCCTTCTGCTCTACTGGGCACTCAATGGGGAACAGCCATTGCACCTTATTGTGAACACTGAAAACATTACAAGTTTTGTTTCAAAACTATTAAGGGCTAACAAAGAAATTTAACTGGAAAAAAAATTGGACTAAATGTACTGTTTTATTTTATTTTTAAATTTTGGAGTCACATATGATGCTTTTTTAAATAGACTTAAATTTGTATATATTTTTATACTATAGCAAATCACAAGAAAAAATAGGGGAAATAAAATACAAAACAAATCCTATGGAAGTCAATGGTTACAGGTTTTCAGCATTTTTCAAGGTGTCTTCTTTGTGATAAAAAAAAATAAAGAATCGTATAAAGGTTTGTGACAAGTTGTGGATGAGTAAATAATGACAGAATTTTCAGTTTTGAGTGAACTGTGAACCATCATCATCATCATCATCATTCAGGCCCTTAGCCAGCCTGGTGAAAAGGGTGGTTCTTTTTTTTTAAAAGAGGCACAAAGTCTTTGCTGGATCAGCAGGTTGGATGGTCATGATAAACATACTTTTTGATGTGACAAAAACATTTCCTTAATATTTAGAATGAAGAAAAATGAGAACAATACTTATAAATTTACTTCATCATACAGTATATAATTAGAAAAATAATAGTTTTAAGTTAAAAACTAGCATACAGTCATTTAAATATCATTAATTTAATTAACAAACTGGCCAGCACATTCAATTATCTTCAGTCACACAGTCTATTTCAATGTTTTGAATAGCGTTTGTAAAAATAAACTAGTTAAATTAAGCTCCAGCATGATTTAGACATATTTATGTAAAAATAAAGCAACTAATCTTGATCAGAACTTATTAAAGTTAATTTATTACATTTTTAATGATTAAAAACTTTCTGACTAATCTACACAACCTATTATATTTTAGCAAATAATAATTAAAATGCAATTATTGTTAATATAATATAGTTCTATATGTAATATAGAACTTCTGAATTTAAAAAACGGCAATTTAATCAATGTTTATGAAAGTATCGTATATGGTTCTTGTACCGATAACGTGTTAATAATTCTCCAACTGAGATTCCTGTCTTGTAATATGACATCAGATTTTAACAATCAATGCGATTTTTTGTCTGTAAATTATAGTAAAACTGCGTTACTGGTGGTAACGTTGGCCTTAAAACAAATTACTAAAAGAATATTATAAACCAAAAAACTACATTTAAAGCTGTTTTACACAGTTTCTTAATGAATTAACATGAATTAACGTTGAAAGCTATAGGTGAATTAAATAACTAAATTGACCTTAGTGTATGTGTATAAATGAGTGTGTATGGATGTTTCCCAGTACTGGGTTGCAGCTGGAAGGGCATCCGCTGTGTAAAACAAACTAGATAGTTTGGTGTTATCTGTCATATTTGTGCTACAGTATTTGGACTGCCTCCAGATTGTGAAGTCTCTGTTTTCCTGAACTGTGACTGTTTGTAATCTGCAAGGGAATCTGGCTGGAAGTGGCACGTGGCTGCGACATAGAGCACAGCTGAGACTAAGCTGATTTCAACAGGTCAGTCCTGTGAAGCCCATGCATGAGTTATCAAACCAACCAAACACAGCCATTACAGGGATAGTTCACCCCCCAACCATTATGATTTGTTTATTCTGTTGAAGAAGATATTTTGTAGAAAGCTGAAAATCTGTAGCCATTTACTTCCATAGTAGTGAAAATAAATTCTATGTTAGTCAATGGTTACAGGTTTTAACATTTTTCAAAATATCTTCTTTTGTGTTTAATAAAGAAAGAAACTCAAAGATTTGAAACAAGGGTGAGTAAATGATGACAATTTTTATTTTTGGGTGAACTATGTGTGGAATTAAATATGTCTGTGTAGCATATTGCGAACTAAAACCTGCAAAAGGCCTATACAATAGTATTTTATTGCAACATCAGCTTCACTGGAATACACATTTGACAATTTAACATTCATGAAATAGCATGATAATATATTAAACAAATTTTGGGTAGGGCTTCCCAATCTATCGCATTGACCAAAATATTGCAAATGTGTAAATGGTTTGCAATAAATGAGAAATTTAATGCAAAGGTACCTATGTGTGCCTGCCTCTAGCACACCATGTGAATGACTTTAAGCAATGTTTTAGGTTTTTGTTTACCTGATAGTTCTTGATGTTTTAAAAGTTGATTGTCTTATTTGTTTTGTTTAACATTAAAAAATAGCAGTAAAAAAAAAAATTTATAATTAATATATGTAAATGTAAATAATATATATATGTATATATATTTATTTATTTATTTTTAATAATAATAATAATAATAATAATAATAATAATAATAATATTAACAACAATTAAATCAGTGTTGGGGAAAGCTTTGAAAGTAATGCGTTACTATAGTGAGTTACTACACACAAAGGTAACTAGTTGTGTCAATTACTTTTTATGTTTTGTGTTACTCTTGAGAAGAACCAGACGGAATTTGCAGACATTTTTTGATATTTCTGCACAGAATTTTGTAAAAAATCTGCGGATTTATGCGGAATGATTTTGGGAGTATCATAACTAATACATGAAATAAAAAATAATAACTTGTTAACTTCAATTTAATGTTTACAATACAAATACAATTTCATAAATATACTAAAAGACAGAAAATATTACTTTACAAACTGTATCGTGATTAAATCATAAAAACATATTTTCACATGAATCAATAATTATACTGAAATTAATTAAAAAAACTCAATAAATATAGATTTATACGCATTTACGCTAGTAAATAAACAGAATCAATGATCGGCTAAAAATCTGCAGAATTCTGCACGTGCAGATTCTGTGTGGGCCTACTCTTGAGTTATTATTTATAGTCTGGCTGAGGCTTGAACTCTTTCAGAACTAGAAGGGTTTATTCTTTTCTTTTTTTTGTAATAGAGGAGCTCTGCAATCAACAACACACTGTAAAACCTTTATTTACATTTAAACCATGAAAAAAAACCTAATAATTTAGCATGTTATCTTCTGAGAACATCCTGACCCAGAGCTCTACATGCCGTATATGCAAATTAATGGCAGTTTAAAGCAATGTGTTTGAGGCTTTTGTACTTTTAGTCTTATTGGTGAAATAAAATCCATTGTCCATTGAGACTAGGCATAGGCCGGTAGGTATATGATTCTGGTGGTATGATAACCTTGGATAAAAAATATTACTGTTTCACGGTATTGCAATTACTGCTCTAAAACATATTATTTTTAAATGTAAAAAACAAAACCTTTTTCCCCTTTGGAAACAATATATTTTATTTTGAGTAACATTTAAAATATTTTGAAGTAAACATATCAGGTGAAATAATAATTGACTTCTGCTGTCTTCATTAGTTTTAAAAACACAGATTTCTTTACAAATTAAAAGGTTTGTCCTAAAAAAAAAACTTTTAAGAAACATTAAAAAAAATATATATATCTTGGTGGTTTTAAATCCTTGACTTTCCCAAACTGCGGTATACCTTGAAAATGGTTATTGTCTCATGTCTAATTGAGACTACAATCCCCTTTTACTTTTACTCATGTAAAACTCATGGACCTCCGCTGACTGCGTACGCACCTCACGAAACGGACAAGTTTTTTTTTTACTTGAAGCATTCACCGTTGAGATATCCTTAAAAATGACAGGGGGCGGTCAAAAGAAACAAACCATAAAATCAGACAGATAAACAGGGAAGTAGGACGTTTCCGGAACTACGTCATATCATTAAAATAGTTCAAGATTTTTAAACTAATTATTTTGATAATTTATTTTAATGATTATAAAAAAGATTTATAACCATTCACTTTGATGCATCACTTGTTTTTGTTCATATTTTAGACAGCTCTACCTATTAAAGTTTATTAACATATCAATAACAACAGAACATGGTTTCCTCTACAAATATACATTTTTTTATTATGGTAAGAACAAAAGTAAAAAAAGTACAGTTCACTTACTAAAAAATACTGATGTTTTTATTTTATTTTTTATTTAGCCCACTCCACAATTCACACACTATGTGGCAAGTTTCAGTCCTCTACTTATACGCTAAAAAGGCAATAATGTCCAACATTTGTGACAATTATAATCACCAATAAAGGCCAGAAAAACTGGACATCCACATTTTGTAAACGGATAGGTTCAATTATTCTTTTCCAGTAATCAAAGAAATAATCTGACCCTTAATTATAGTTTTGTAACTATTAAACTGTTTTAAATTCAAAATTAATGGTGAAAAAAAAACATATTTCTGTAATTGTGTATTAAAACCGCATGGGTCTAAACGTTCCCATGGCCATCTTTTTGGTTTTAACAAACTTATCCTTCAGGTTTTTCAAATCTTTTACAAAAACTTTCTTCCTTTTCCACGGCCGTTGCAATTCCTAGCCAAGAAATATTGGTCATCTGGTTCTTCCTATGATCACGCATGAAAGGATCATAAAGATGTCTGTACAGGTATACCCGTTTTAAACAAAATGTCTTCAAAGTGATTCATATTCAACTCAAATAAAACACGGTGCTGTGCAAACTGTTTGCTCGAGTCTCAAAAAATATTGTGCACTTCAGCAGCCGAAATCATGTCACGCGCACGCAAAGCGAACCTCCATAAACTCCCTGATGACGTGCGCACTCAAGCAAATGTGTTTTTTTTTTATTGTATTAGTATTTTTTTGTTTCGCTCTTTATCCTGTATATTTAATGTGAATATTGTGTAAAAGAACTGTCCTCTTTTACTGCATCCTAAGTTGTATTATACAGTTTCTTGAAATTAATACAAAATTAATTCAAAAATTATTTTTAAAAAATAGCGAACGGGTCTTAATCTGGCTTAAGGCTCTACCATCTTAGTTTCTGTCTGTTTCTGCAGGGAGAAAATTCTCTCATTGAGTGCGGGATTCAACATTACTTTTAATTCAGCTATTTATTTTTAAAAAGCGAATTAACTTAAGTAAAAAGTACCTCGCTAAGTAAATAAAAAGTAACTCACATTACATTTAAAAAATAAATAAATAAATAAATATTACTGCTTAATTTTTTTTAAGTAGTGCATTATTTTACTCGTTACTTTTAAAAGTAATAATATTACAAAACTTGCATTACTTATAATGCCCTACCCAGAACACTGTTTATCAAACATTGAATTTCCTTCAATATCACACAGAACTAAAATCGAGCTGTTCAAAAAGCTTGTAAAAGAAAAGAAATCAATATTGTTTTGCTTTGTGCAGCTGTTTGGGTTGAGCTTTACAACACATCAAAGTGATGATGATGATGTCCAACTACAGCTTTATGGTTATAGTACTGTTCTAAAATTACAACAACATTGATGGAAAGGATGTGTCAAATATTGCAGTGACATACTTTCTTGTCTATTTTAACACACAATTTATGTACATATATAAAATACATAAGTAAACTATAATAAAATAACTACATAAATAAAGAACAAAACAGAACAAACAACATATTTTTCTAAGCGAATGTACATTCTTTTTAAAATTTACCTATTTCACTGATTCCATAGGTTAACATTCTTTAAATTTTATATAATATAATATTATATAATACAACATAATATAATATATTAAATTATAATAAATTATAATATATTATAATATAATATAATATAATATAATATAATATAATATAATATAATATAATATAATATAATATAATATAATATAATATAATT
The DNA here is from genome assembly GCF_052040795.2 of Danio rerio. Classification (NCBI taxonomy): domain Eukaryota; kingdom Metazoa; phylum Chordata; class Actinopteri; order Cypriniformes; family Danionidae; genus Danio; species Danio rerio. The sequence continues at coordinate 48,370,138 of NC_141037.1, forward strand.
CCATAGTTTATTCCTGACAACAACAAGCGTGCTGTTTGTGAAGAATTTCTCCAAGTGAGCCACAATGATGGAGGCAGTATTGCACCCATGGGTCAAGGCTTCTTTGACAACAATGAGTGTTTGTACGGATCAAGAGGTGCCTTGGGTTTAACTCCAACAAAACACTCACATCCTGTTGTACGATTATTATTAATATTTGAAGAAACGGGCTTGATGTCTAATAGAATGCCTTTTATGTAATAAACATCGGCTGACAGCAAAACACGTCTGCATCAAGTGCCGAGATGTGGATTGCAAGAATCTTTCATCACCAAAGCCATTGTTTGCTGTGGTGAAATGTGGTTTTTGATGTGTAAAACAGAAGTTGCTGATGACACACAAAGAACTTTTAAAACTCAGCAAACCCAATGTAGAAAACAGAAATAGTTCTCTTCTCATTTAAATGCATTACCATAGGTTTTTATTTCAGGTTGTTAATACACTGTAATATATTACGTGATTAATAATTCATGACAGCAAATGTTATTATGTTAATGAATGACAAAATAAAGTAAACAAAATAAGTTGAAGCTGAAAACTAATTAATCTCTAAAATTGTAAATAAAAACTTCTCTTCTCATTGTAAATAAAAACAAGTTGAAATAAACTAAACATTTTCAAACAAACAAATTAAAACGAAGCTTAAAAAATACAATGACACTTAAATTAAAATTAAACAAATTAAAATGACACTAAATAAACTCAAATATTAAAGAAAATTGAAAATATATATTTTAAAAAGTTAACTAAAAACATCATAACTTTAATAGGACATATATTACTACTAAAATAAAAGTCTATGATAATAATAAGTTGACAAAGACTGCTATGGTTATTAATATTTGCTAAAATTATTTTAAACATTGTTAACTGAAATAAGGCTAAAAACGGTCATATCTGACAACTAAACAAAAAATAATAATGTTTCGGCAGCTCACACAAGCTTAAAATGACGTTAAAAAGCAAACTGGAAAACTAAAAATTAAATAAGTGGCAATAGTATTTTAAAGCAAAAACTAATAAACCATCAAAGAAGCACATACAAGTGCTAAAGAAAAATAAAAAAATATAAACTTGCCAGACAAATTATAGTATATAAATAATATAAAATAAAAATATAAAACAAATTACTACAGTACTACAAATTACTACACGTTTTAACAAATACTACAATACTTCAATTACATATATATATATATATATATATATATATATATATATATATATATATATATATATATATATATATATATATAAATATATATATAAACAAATGTTAACAAATAATTTGATTAAAAATAGCTGACAGAATGCCACACAGCTGTGAATATGCCAATTCAATATGAAGGGACAAATTCATCTGACAGACCAGTAAAGGGCTTTGATTTAAAGAGCAGTGGAGATCCTACTCACATACACAGGCACATGTTGGCATTTGATGCCAAGGTTGGTCACAATGTAAGATGCCCAAAATCTGTCTAGGTAGACAGCTCACATCATGTGTTGCCAAAATAACAGCTCATGTACACATTTTGCATAATACGACGCCCCAAAATGCTGTCAATGTAGGCTGCCTACATCATATGATGTCCCAAGTAGACAGCTCGATAGGTTTTGAAACACAGCCACTTCATAATAAAAAGATATCTCAATCAGTATTTATTAACTGAACTGATGGCAAGCTTACCTTTGGCTTATAAAGCCACTTTCGGAAGCGATTCATCATCGGTCACCTCGCCAGTTTAGCGGCAGCTCCGTACCAAACCCGAACAGGACCTTTAAACCCGCACACAAACACACAGCACAGCTAGCGAGCTAAGCTAGCGGCCGTTCTTCAACAAATCCGCGCTGACACCGTTAAGTAGAGGCCAAAAAACAGACACAAGCAATGTTAATCCACTATTAATTAATCGCAGGCTCGGACTCTGCCCTTATATCCAGCAGTCGAGTGGTTGTCTTTGTCCCCAAACACACGAGCAGCTCATGACTAAGCTATTGAGCTACTGTAGCCAGCGCTCGGTCTTACCGCGGAAGTTGCGCTGCTTGACTGATTACACCGGGGTTGCCAAGCACTCCGTGCTTTCCATTTCTAAATGTGGTAAATAATCACCATATGTTTACAGTTCTAGAAAAAAAACATACTTAAGCACGAAGTGTAAAATGATAAAGTAAACATTAAGGGAAATGTTAATTTGTGTATTATTTTAAAAAAATACTGATGTGTAAACCAAATTGTAAGTATAAAAATATACTGTTTCTCAGTCTCAAAAAATGAACAAACATGACTAAAATATGCACCTTTTTTGTTTGTGCATGCCAAAAAAGCTCAAATATTAGTTTATGTGTGTGTGTGTGTGTGTGTGTGTGTGTGTGTGTGTGTGTGTGTGTGTGTGTGTGTGTGTGTGTGTGTGTGTGTGTGTGTGTGTGTGTGTGTGTTTGTTTGTTTGTTTGTTTGTTATTCTGTAAACTAATGACCTTTCTTCCATATTTAATTTAAACATGTTGAATGTCATGAAAGAATTTTATGACACATGGAATGAACAAATATTAGCTTTTTAAGTTTAAGAGGTCTCCATAACTACACACACACAATAAATAAATTAATTAATAAATAAATTATTGTTGTTATTATTTAAAATTTATATATTTATTATCTACTTATTATTTACACATAATTGAACCTATTCTTTTTTAAAAACTTTTTTTTATATTAAGGAATTGTTTAGATTTTTTAAATATTAACTTCATGTTTTAGGGACAAAAGAGAACAAAGGGGACAGCACAGAGAATAGTAACAAGCGAGTGACGTTTCCTCTGAGGAAAAGTCACACCGCCCCGTTGTTGCCAGGCAACAGCAAAACATTGTAGCTGGCGGGTGAATATTTTTTCATCGCAGGACATTATCACACACATGAGCATATTTCTATGGTTCAGGACAGCATTTTAGGACATTTTTACTCTCAAAATGTTTCATTAAAATGCTTCGGCAATCCAAATGAGATGCGTTATAGGTGAAGATCTATCCATATTTGAGACTGCTGCCTATTGACCCAAAAGTATATTTAGTTTGGCTGAGAAATCCAGTGAGAATGAACTACAAAGAACTTGTCAACGAAGTCGCAAGGTTCCTGGACGAGTTTCAAGAAGACAAACAATGCATTGACAGTTTTACAGAGGATACTGCCAAGAATCTTCAGGTAGTTCTTTTGGACTCAAAGTAGGCCTATTTTCTTCCGTCTGTTTGCAGATAGAGTGTATACACTTATTAATGTATACATTTAACGTTAAATGCACGTATTTACCTTTGAGAAAATATAATGTATAATTTGTTTAAAATAATGATTCATCAGTGTTGGATGCAATAGATACAAAGTAACAAGTTACTGTAATTAGATAATTATTTCACAGAAAAAGGCAAAGTAAGGGATTACTTTTCATTTTCAGGTAATTTAATTACAGTTACTTATAATGTCCTTGGTACATATTGTTCTTAAATTAAGCAGTTCTGGATTAATCAATTAAAAGAAGCAGAATATTAATTTATCAAGTAAATTGAACATGCTTGATAAACAGAAAGTCAGAAATGCAGGTCTCTATATGGTACTGTATGTATGAAATATTGTGTCATCGCTTTGAAATGAATTGTGTTTTAATACATATAATGTCCAGAATTCTTAAATTGTTACATTTTTAATAAAGGTTAAAGGTCTATCTTGAAAAAGATTTAAAGAATTAAGATTTAATTTCTATTGTCTATGCAGCAATGAGTTTAATATGTAGCGTATTTATGCATTATGTATTTTAAGTTGTGTTGAGTGAATTAATTTAATTATTGAGTAACTGAGTTACTTTTCAGACACAGTAATTAAAAATGTAACTTAAATACAATTTTAATGATGTAATTAGTAATTAATTACTTTTTTGAAGCAACTTACCTAACACTGATTGTCATACATTGCATCATACAATATTATGTTAAAATGAAAAAAACATTATTCTGACATTAAAATGTCAAATAAGTGATCCTTTAAACTTCAATAGATTAAACCTCCATAAAACATTCTTTTAATATGTTATCAAACCCTGACACTGAATAATATACACTTTTTAACCATATTTTTTAACCACAAGGTTAACCATGATTTTGTACCTATATAACATGGAAGTGAAAACATGGTAACACCACTTAATCAGTTTATGAAAAATATAAACATGGTTACTACCGTTTTACTACACTGAGACTATTTCATAATGGTATTATTAAAATCACATTCATCATCATCATCTTATATCATCTCTCTTTTAGACTCGTTCCTCTGCTGACCAGAAGTTTATTATCAATACTCTGTATGGATGTATCATGCACAAGAAGCTTTTGAATGTTGTAGTCAACATCTTTTACCTTCATCATGGAAAAAATATCTTCAGGGTGGACCGGAATCTGTTTACTGGTACAATTATTCCAATTTATGTGATATAAATATTTTTTTCATCCTAAGCATTCTGTCAGTAGCATTACTATATCCCACTTGTTGTTGGTTTTTTTTTTGTGACACTAATTTAAAATGTCACCTAAAAAAGCATCTTTTATTATTTTTATTTTTTAGTTGTCTGTTATCTTGCCATGTTCTGTCTTGATGATCTTGGCCTGGAGCATTTCAGCAGAATTATCAAGTCTTTAGACAACGCAAAAATGCACAAAGTAAGCAAAACATAAGGACTAAACATTGAAATCCATAATTTGTGCTATTATTTAGAACCTGTTTATCATTATAAACCATGAAATGTGTAGGAACCAAGATTATTACTTTCTAATTTAAAAAATGTAGGTTGATTTTTTTTTTCTCCATGTAAAAATATGAGCAAATAATAATTACAGTGCAGTAAAAGTAGTAAAAATGTTCATGAATTTTAACTATTTCCTCATCCTTTGCTTTCAATCTTTCTTTATTTGATAAATGTCAGTTCCTGAGTTTTTTCTTTAACGTCAACAACCTCACAACACATATCCAGAAGGAATGGAGTCACATCTATGATGCTGCAATCGTGGATGAAAACTGGATCACCCCATTGCTAAGGTACACATTAAAACATGCTGGGTTCCACACAAATCCTTTGAGTTGTCCCAACACAAATCAATTAAGTAAATTTAATAGATTTTTCAAATTTAAGTAGATTGCACATAAAACAATTAGGTTTTGCCAAAAAAACCTTACAAATTGTGTTGTTTCAATTTATTTTAAATAAATACTATAAACAAGCGGCAAAAGTAGTTTTTTGAGTGTATAATAAGTGTGTATTAGTGCTGTATAGTATTTTACTTGATACACTGTAAAAAACACGTTTTGAATTGACTCAACCTAAATCAAGTCAAGTACTTGGCTTAAAAGTGGAGTCAACTCTAATAAGTTGTGGAGCAAGTTGCCTTTCAATTTTAAGTTGATTCAACCAGGGTTTCTGCAGGTTCCATCAGGCCAGATTTAAAACCTTTTAAAACCCTTTTTAGACCATCATGAATAATATATATAATATTTTAGACTATTATGAAGCCAATTTGATTGAGTATAACTTCTATTCAACCTAATACATTTCAGTTATAAAACCTTAAGTTTCATGCCTATATTATGTCTACTCCCCATTTTTTGTATAAATGAAAGGTTACATAAAGGGATACTGTATATTCCTCTGTTACTAACATGAGGAACTGTGCAATTTTAGTATTCTTTCCCTTATTAAGAAATTTAATTAGAAGAAATTGCTGTAAAACATGTCTAACATCTATTGTAAATTGTATCTCTTTGCAATAAAAAAACGAAACTTAAATATAAAAAAATATGGATTGTTGGTGATTGAAAGAATGCCGTCCAGATCGGGTGCCTTTACTTGGACAGAGGAAAATTAAGAACTGTTTAAAATGATTCAAGAAAGGCCTAAAATTTTGTTTTTGAAATTTAAAACATTTACAAAATTTTAAGGCCCCACAGACACCCTGGTCAACTTGTGTACAGTGTACTCTATTACTGAATTATGCATTAGTATCTGTATGTCATTAATTAGGTAGATGTTTTAGAAATTGTTCAATTATTAATGAGAATTTGGATTCTGTGTTCAATCGCTGTAGGTAATGACAAAACACACAATTAATAGAAATAAAGACTGCTCTTCAACTGATATTTATTGATACAAATTATCAAGCAGATGTCATCCTTATTCTACTTATCAGTTGGTGCAGTGAGATGGAGATGCTGTTGGATCAGCTCACCATAAAAATGGGCATGGGGAGTGTGCCCAAAAGATCTCCCAGGAAAAACACTGAGCCTAAGGAATTTGATCTGACGAAGCCTAAAGCTCGACCGCTCCCTGCTCCTGAAGTCATTCCACAGCAGGACAAGCCCAAGCCGGCAAGTATTGAAATAAATTCTTGAAATAACAGAGAAAGGATTTTATGAGTCAGTCGTTTTTTTTTCATTCAATCATTATTACATGACTGGTTATTTGGTAAAAGGCCAACATGACTTTTAATACACATTTTACCACTAACAAGTAGACACCCTGTTATTTTGAAGTAGTTTTTCTTTTTCCATTCTTTTTTTATCACAGGGGAATAAACGAAGCAACTCTATTAATCATTATAAAATGCAGTTTTTTGTAACCTATAATTTTATGTGAATTGTTATAAATAAAATGACTCAAACCACCCACCTTTTAGTTGAATCACAGCATTTGAATCTCAAACTTTGATTTCAAAGGGATAGTTCAGCCAAGATTTAACTATTTACTCACCCTTGAGTGGTTTCAAATCTTTATGAGTTTACTTTTTACTGTTAAATACAAAAAAAGATATTTTGAAGAATGTTAGAGACCGGTAACCACTGACTTTCATAGTAGGAAAAACAACTACTATTGAAATCAATGGTCACCGGTTTCTAAACTCTTTTTACTTCTTCTTGAAAATAATTTAATTTGTGCTAAATGACAAGAATTATCAGTTTTGAGTGAACTATCTTTTTAATTAAAGAAGTATATAAAATCAGACAAAAAGACAAAGGAATAATGGATTTAATGAGGTAAATTATTTCGAGTGTGAGACTATTTTGAATCGATTGTCATTTACTGTGCATAATGGTCCACGTCCACAGGAGATAAGATTCCTGTTGACACAGTTCGATTGCTGTGACTGTGAAATGTGTTGATGTAATTTTTCTGCACAAAATCTGTTATTAGATACCATTATAATAATAATATGTTAAAATAATACAAGCAGAGTTAAAAAGTCTTTAGAGGTTAATGAGTTGTTCGCTATATACTTTGTAAAAAAACAAAACAAGAAAAGTTGCCGTTTTACATTTTTAAAGCCAAAATATGAAATTTCTGTCACCATTTACTCATCTTCCGTTTGATCTAAACCTGTTTGAGTTTCTTTGTTATGTTGAACACAAAGGAAGATATACTGAAGAAACTACCATAGTATTTTTTTGTTCCCACATGTGGATGTCAATGGCTGCATTTTTCCAACATTCTTCAGAATATCTTGCTTTGCGTTTAAAAGAAGAAATAAGTTCATAAAAGATTTGAACCACTTGAGTGTGAAAAAATTATGAGGAAATATATTTTTTTTGGGAGAAGTCTCAGTTTAAATTAAATCAAATACATTTTGCAAGCCATTTCTACATACATTACATTGAACTAATGTTTCCCAACCCTGTTCCTGGAGGCACGCCAACAGTACAGATTTTGCATGTCTTCTTTATCTGACCCATTAACTTCAGGTTTTGGAGTCTCTTATTATGTTCTAATGAGTTGATTCATGTATGTTTGATTGGAAAGAGATTGAAAATGTGTACTGTTGGTCTTCAGGAACAGGGCTGGGAAAAACTGCATCAAATGACATAATGATCATATTTATGATCACAGTGATTCTTAAACAGAATATTTTCTGCAATAAAAAAACTGTACATTATGGCGTACAGACTTCACTTTAGATAATAAAATGATGCTGGTTATTACAATTGTTTGTTTCCTCAGGTACCAGCAAGCACTCATAGATCTCCAAAGGAACCAGAGATTCTGGACGATTTGAGGCAGATGAACCGACTGAAAGCTTTTGTGAGCCCCGAACAATGTCGTTTATCAATACTCAATTGGTTTTCAAACATTGTGTAACTCATTTTCTCTAATAGCAAACTCTGAATGAAGCAAACTCCCAGCAGTTCAGATGTGCAAACCCGCAAAAGTCTGAGAAAACTCAAGTTAGTGTCTTTCACAGCACAACTGAATGTTTTTTTACACCACAAAAGTGAAAAATGATTAATGCCTGTTTTCTGATGAACAGAACATAATATCAGAGATTATTAAAAAGCGTGAAGCTGAACTCAAATTTGACAAGACTTATACTTCTGGGAGCCCTGCAACTCAAAAGGTGATTCTGATAAGAATGACACGTACAGTAAGTGCATTTGAACCTGTGTGGCTTTGTGCAGTAGTGATTGAATCTGTTTTTTACAATTACACAGACAAACAGCTTGCCTGTCAGACTGAACACAACTGCCATTCTGCGCGAGGGAGCTTTATATAATAGACAACTGGAAGGAGAGTTACAAAGGTAGAGTCACATAACTCCTCAATGGTAATTATAAGATTATGGTTTGTTCTCTAAACAATTATTCCAATTAATTTGAAAGTATTTGGACTGAATATCTGAAGTGATTCATAATTTATTCTAAATCACTGAAAAGCAATAGTAAATTCATTAAATATGCAAATCCAAAAATGTCAATTCTGTCATCGTCTACTCATGCTTTTGTTTTTTAAACACAAAAGGAGAAGTTAATGCTGCTTATTTTTCTATACAGCAGGGAAAAAGTATAGAACATGTCATGTTTTTTCTTTGTGAATAATATTTCTAAAGGAATGGAATTGAACCAGATTTTTGTAAAAACGCAAACAATACAAACATAAAAAACATCTGAAAAATGAGTTGTGTGCAATAACTATGAAATGACACAAGAAGAAAGTACTGAACTATTGAAACGTTTTTAATACTTTATATAATAGGCTATATTGGCTGTGTTTTAGATAATTGTCCTGCTGAAATGTCCACCCTGGTTTCAGCTTCATCATCCTGCTAATTCAAATGTTGGACTGAAACAGCTGATATTCATTTACACTGAAGAAGGGCAGAGGGTTGCTGAGAGATATCAGCTGCTTTCTGGGCTTTCACTGAGTTTCTACACCTCTCTTTCTTCATGTGTTCAATACTTTTTCCATGCATCATTTTATTTTATTACAAATCACTTATTTTGTAATCTAATTAGAATCGTTTGCACATTTGAAATTCTGTTTGTTACCAACATCCGGGGAAAATTTCAAGTCAATGGCACCTTTAAAAAAAACTTTTAAAAAGCTCTTGAAAGCAGGACTGTGGGTGCACGAGCATCGTTTTTGTCCAGTCTATTTAAGAGAACCGATAACACCAGTTAAGTCTCTAGGTACAGATGCTTTACGCAAGAAAAAACGTTTCTTTTTTGAACTTTTAAAAACTCTTGTGGATCACAGCACCTGAAATCAGCCGAGACACTGAATCCCATGTCAGTGCGTCAAGATCGCCTGTTTCACTGTGTGCATGATCATCTTCTTATTCGGTATTCACCTGCTTTCTTTTGCTCACGCGAACACAATTATTATTGTCCTAGTATTAAACCTTCATGAGGTTCGTTATTCTTTTGAACACTAAAAAAGATATTTTGATGAAAGATGAAAACCTGTAACCATTGACATTCATAGTTGGAAAAACAGATTTCCAATCTAAAAGTCTGCAAAAAAATTTTTAAAAGGGAAAGGTCCTAACACAGAGCCTTGCAGCACACCATGTTTCACCACTGTATGATCAGATATCTGAGGGACACGAAAGGATGTTCTGGTTGATGAATTGGTAAACATAAATACTGTGTAGCACATATAATCAGATCCATGCCAAGACTTCTGAAACTATCAGTAAAATACAATTTGACAGAAAACAGATACAGGGAAACACACCACACTAGTTAACATGAAACCTTATTCACTCTACGAGTGACTCGCAGCAGCAGAGCTACAAGCGAAGCGACCGTTCATTTCAACAAAAAGCAAGTGACTTCGAGCGATCTCCATCTAAGCGAGTGACAGTGACCATTGGCGGCAAGGTGGGCGTGTCAAGCGATGCGACAAAGTTGAGAATCCTTCAACTTTATGCAAATGAAGAGCAACTTTCTTAAGCGACAGCCAAGAGGTGGAGTAGGGTCTGTCTGCGGACTGCAAGGCATAACTTTAAGTTGGACACCCACATGTCAAAACTATGTTGTATGGTAAGATAGTGCTGTGCCTAAGTTATTACGTCTATACCTTCCCCAAACCTAAACCCAACCATCATAGTTATTATGTCTACACCTTCCCAACCCTAAACTCAACAGTCACAGTTATTAACATACAGCCTCAAGTTGCGGAGGCTTCCATTCTTGACAAACTTGCCATTGTACTGTTATTTGCAACCACAGGGGGCGGCGCCAAGTAAACTAACTGTCATGGCAAAACGAATGAAGAGGTCATTGAGTGGAGTTGCATGGTAAAGTCTAGATCACATCATCAATATAGCAGCATTTCTTATGACATTGTATAACAATAATTACTATTTTTACAGTACTGTGACAGTTGGGTTTAGGGTTGGGGTAGGCATTAAAAATAAAATTTATTGGGTAACTTAATAAATAACATACTGCATATAATACTCGGTACAACTAATGTTTTTACATTACTGTGACGGTTAGGTTTAGGGTTGGGGTGGGGGTAGACGTTAATAAAATACAATAAATAGGAAATTTCATAAATATATAAATAATTCTCATTAACATCTGGCCGCAACCAAGTCCGATCTAGCAACGACTGAGTTGCATGGTGGACTTGCTAAATGAATGAATTGGTAATATATCAATTGAACTGGTTTTGAATAAATTTAGAGAAAACCCATTAATCATTTGCTGAAAATGTTCTCTGGTAAGTATTTCCGCCATCTTGCCTATCTCTTCATGATTGCAGACGATTACTGCAAGTTATGCCTCTAACTTACTACAAGTTACGTCCCAATTCACACTTGAACAGGTTCACCAGTAGAGCTCACATGATCCCCTCTCAGCTCGCTCAGAGGCCGGTTGAATTTATGCTGCATAGACCTACACAGACCTGCGTTTGAAGCAGATCGCAACCCGAGCGACAGGCAGCTACAAAGTCGCTGCTAGTGTGAATGAGGTGTAGGTGTGGACAAATGTCATAGGTTCATGTGGACTACAATTATGTTTCATTTATAAAGTGGCTTGGAAAATCAGGAGACATTTTTGGCTGAACTAACCCTTACAATTGTTTTTCCACAACATTCCTACTTACTATGACTATGACTATTGACTTACTAACACCATTGTCATGTATGAGAAATCCATGAGCGTTCTTCTGACATGTAAGTATTTGTGTATTCAGATTAGAGCAACTATCACAGGGTGCAAGCGAACCATCTTCATTCCTGCAATGGCAGAAGGAGATGAAGGAGAAGGATCTGCAGGAGGAACTGGCAGAACTGGAGCGCCGAAGACTAGAAGGACGAATAAGCTACGAAGAGGCTGTTCTTGCTCGTGAGCGAGTTTTGAAGCATAACCGCTATAAAGCGCAGGAGACGAAAGAAGAGGTGATCTCATAACAAACATTCAGTGTTTACAGCAATACATGACTCAGTCTGTCTTGTGTTTATGATGGTGTAATGTGTGATTGCTTTAGACTGCAGAGCTCATGCGCAAGTATGCAGAGAAACGACTGAAGGAGGAGAAGGAAATGAGGGAGCTGGTGCAACAAGTGGCTGATGGTCACAAGAGCTCCAAAGCTGCCAAAGCTAGGCTCCAAGAAATCAAACAACGAATAGGTATAAAGATTTGGACTGATACTTGAAAACGTAAAGGCTTGCAATGTCAGCAAAACACAATGTATTTCTCCTGAACAGTTAAGGAGGTCTCAGAGCAGAGCAGGGAACTACTCAGCCAGGCTTTGGAGGAGGCACAGGCCGAACTGAGCAGGAAGATGGAGCTCATACGTCAGATTCGTGCTTTTGAGTTAGTCCCTATGGTCAGACAAAAGTTTATTGATGAAACTGAGGTTGGTGGTTTGCTTTCTTACATTAATCAAATATGTACTATTTATATAAAGAACCAGCTTTTGGTAACAATCTAAATATTAAATATTTACAAGTGCCCACCAACAGCATCAACATTATTATACATGCTGTATAGTAAATTAATAGTTTTTACTCTTTTAATAAAAATAGTGCTGGGCAAAGATTAATCACATCCAAAATAAAGGTTTTATATTACATAATAATACACTCAGCGGCCACTTTATTAGGTACACCTGTCTAACTGCTCATAATCGATCATCAGAATGGGGCAGAAAGGTGATTTAGGTGACTTTAAACATGGCATGGTTGTTGGTACCAGACGGGATCTACTTAGATTTTCACACACAACCATCTCTAGGGTTTATAGAGAATAGTCTGAAAAAGAAAACAAATCCAGTGAGTGACAGTTTTGTGGCCGCAAATGCCTTGTTGATGCCAGAGGTCAGAGGAGAATGGCCAGACTGGTTCGAGGTGACAACAGTAACTCAAAAAACCACTCGAGGTATGCAAAAGAGTATCTCTGAACACACAACACGTCCAACCTTGAGGCGGATGGGCTACAGCAGCAGAAGAACACACCGGGTGCATCTCCTGTCAGCTTAGAACAGGAAACTGAGGCTACAATTCGCACAGGCAACAGAAGATTGGACAACAGAAGATTGAAAAAATGCTGCCTGGTCTGATGAGTCTCGATTTCTGCTGCAAAATTCAGATGGTAGGGTCAGAATTTAGCATCAACAACATGAAAGCATGGATCTATCGTGCCTTGTATCAACAGTTCTGGCTATTGGTGGTGTAATGGTGTGGGGGATATTTTCTTTGCACACATTTAGCTCATTAGTACTAATTTAACATTGTGTTAATGCCACAGGCTACTTGAGTATTGTTGCTGACCATGTCCATACCTTTATGACCACAGTGTAGCACAGTGTCTTCCAGCAGGACAAGCCATGTCATAGAGTGCAAACCATCTCAGACTGGTTTCTTGAACATGACAATGAGTTTTTATATATTTGTGTATCACATATACATATTAAATATATATATATAACACACATATATTTTCAAAACAAACTTTTATTTTGTATGTGATTAATCTTTGTCCAGCACTAAATAAAGTGAATTGATTTTTAATGGGAAATGTATGATTTGATTGGCAATGTCACCAAAGCTGCATGGGTGTAATTGCTAATGAAGTTTTGTGTTCTGTAACTCAGACCGCGGGTCATGATTTGCTTTGTGAGATGTCTCTGGCGGAGCTACGGGAGCGTTTGGCTCTCCTGAGAGAGTCAGAGCAGTGTGATCTGGAGGACAGAAGACAGCGCATCTTCCAGGAGAAACAGTTTAAAGAGCAACTACTGCTGGAACAGTTGGACAACATCGCTCTACGAAGAAATCTGGCAGAGCAGGCTGCTTTGCGCAGGTACTGTAAAAACTTGGCCTATCATACCTGTGCCTGCTTCAGCTTACTGTAGGGCAGGGGTCACCAATCTCGGTCCTGGAGGGCCGGTGTCCCTGCAGGGTTTAGCTCCAACTTGCTTCAACACACCTGCCTGGATGTATCAAGTGTACCAAGTAAGAGCTTGTTTAGCTTGTTCAGGTGTGTTTGATTAGGGTTGGAGCTAAAATCTGCAGGACACCGGCCCTCCAGGAACAAGTTTGGTGATCCCTGCTGTAGGGTAACCCCCAACCTAACAGTCTAAAATATGACGAGAATAGCTTATAGAGTAAGTTCAGCCAAATATGAAAATTCTGTTGTTAGTTACGCAGGGAATTAAAACAATTTTGGTTTCAACAATTTTAATGAATAAGAATTGGTTCTAGATCACATTGATTTATAATCATGAAGAAATAAAGTTAGGACTTATCATAAGGCAAGGCAAGGCAAGTTTATTTATATAGCACATTTCATACACAGTGGCAATTCAAAGTGCTTTACATAAACAAGAATAAAAGAAACAAGTAAAATAAAAATAAAACCAAATAATAAAAATGAGTAAAAAAAAAACAGAAAAACAGGTAAAATGTGATATAAAAGAATGAAGAAGAAGAGAAAAACATATTAGTGCAATCTGTCGGACGCAGCACAGTGCTCATTCAGTAAAGGCACAGCTAAACAGATGTGTTTTCAGTCTTGATTTGAACATGCCTAATGTTGGAGCACATCTGATCATAGTACTCATCAGTACTAACAGATGTAAGGTGGTATGTTCCCAAATATAACTACTTCAGTGCTCCCTTTGACAATATAGACCACAATGTTCTTTAGGGCAAACTATAGAGTTCTGAGTTTGTCTGGTTTATGTAATCCCCTTAAATCACTCTGACTTTTTTGGGGAAGAGAAAAGACAGTGTTAAAGTGATAAACTATGGTGTGCCACAAGGCTCTGTATTGGACCCCTTTGCCCTTTATAAAGATCACAGGTTTGTTCTATGACATCAGCTTAACAAACTCAGGGTTACAGGACATTTTAAATTAGTAAGTCTAATTAGATATTGTTAGTGCCATGAAATGTACCAACTTTCTGTTAATCCCGAGAGTAGGCTCGAAAGAGCGTGATTTACTGCCAAATTTACTGTCGAAGTTTAACTCATTTACCCAACAACAGGGTTCATCCACATTCTTACTACAAACATTTCATGACTTTTCCAGGACTTGAGTCCATTTTCATGACCTAATGTTTCATATAATGTCTACGTAATCACAAGAAATCATAAAACAAACAATGAACTTCTACATTTTTACAGCATGTCATAATTCACGCAACAATCTTTTTAGTTTTAATTCATTTTTTAAATACATGTAAAACAGATAATGCTTACACAGCACTAATGATGTGAGACCATGTTTTTAATCTAACCTCCATTCCAGTATACAGATATTTCTCAAACTAATTTTAGATGATGTTAATAGTTTGTTAAACTAGTAAACTATGTAAAACTACTTCTATTGTAAAGCTGCAATCACACTGCGCTTTTTGCTCCAGACTTCCATTTGGCAGACCAGAAATGCAATTATGTGCGACAAGGTTCACATTTCACTGTATTTGAAAGTTCAAGCTTGGTCAATTCTTACCTGCAAAATCATATCAGGTTATTGTGTTAGACCAATAGACGATCATTTAAAATAAGAATTTTTTAAAATATGGAGCAATCGTTCACTTTTATGAACGTCTAATCACATTGTTTAACCTCACCCCTTTTCACAGCGCCATACGACAGAATTTCGCAAGCACAAGCTCTGGTGTGACCGCAGCTAAGTCGCTTTGGACACATATGTCTGCTAAATTACTCATGTAAATGTTATTTCCATGATTTTTCCAAAACCTTGTGGGTTTTTCTGTTTTTTCAAATCTTTTCCAGGCCTGGAAAATGCCATGTCAAAATTTTATGACCCTGCAACAAGATTGAAAGATAATGGCATTACAAAAACAAGCAATATCAGTATTTTTTTGCTCACTACTGATTGGTTAAATTTTGGTTTGCGATCTCAAAATCAAGAAAACCTGCTGTGGAGAGCAATAGTAACTATAAGCAATAAAACTTTTGTACTGCCTAGTTCCCCAAACCAACCAGTTTCACAGTTAAATGCCCAGGTTTTACATATGTAAACCAAATTCACGTCAGCATAAGTAGTGATATCATCAAAGCAAAACATGGACAAATTAACTGTCCTTATATTGCTATGCTGCTAATTTAACTTCTAATGAAATTGTTGGAATTAATGAGTTATTAGTTCTGTCAGACTCCAGTGTATGCATGAATGAGACATAAATGTTCTGAAGCATGGACTGATTAGCAGTAATTACGCCAAGTGAAAGGCTTTCTGTCTTGTTTCAGTCAACAAGAAAAAAAGATGAGAAGTGAACTGCGGGAGGCGGTCTTTAAAGATAAAAGAGTCCTAGCTCTACAGAAGACCTTGGAACAGAAACAGCAAGAAAGACAAAAGAGAAAGACTGAAAAAAACACTGTGAAGAAAAATGAACAGGTGCTTCCTCTGACGTTGAAGACCTCCCTTAACAAAAAGGTGGGAAGAGATCACAGTAAAACTCTGGTTAGACCACACAATTTTGGCATGATTTCCTTGACGAAGGGTGTCGTAGGGACTCATAAACGACAAATGGGCATTGTGACACAAGATTCGATGTGTAATGTGGCTTAGTTCACGACAACCAATACCATGCCTGTTACGCCTAAAGACACCATTGCAAATTTTGGATTTTAATTTTTTTTTTCTTGTTCTTCTGTTCTCTCATTCTTCCAACAGAGTTTACTCTTTCGAGGTAATCTAGGAACATGTTCAGTGCTGCGAATACATTGCGAAAGCCTTTCCTGCTTATTCAAATTTGTCAATAATAGTGAAAACAGTTTAACATAGGCTTCTCTGTAACTGAATATTTAACTTTATTTAACAAACCAACACAATCACCTCAAATGTTATTCGTTGTTCTTGTTTATAGATAACTGACCAACAAAACACATTAAAATAAGTTAAAAGTTATGGCAAACAAAATTAGTTTTAAAAATATTTTTTGTCAAGAAAAATATACTTTATATTTTTAATTATATTAAAAAATTATATTTTTGTTTGTGCCCCTCTACTACTCAACTTTACGAGTGGATGATTTGTTTCTCACTGACATTGATTTACAAATCTTATATATTTGCAAATTTTTTCAATATGTCATTGTTTTGTCTTGTGCACCTAATTTTCTCTTGCTGCTGCTGATGTGCTTTCATTTTCTCCGTCTCACTCGCAGCATGTTCAGGCAAGGGAGTGTTTAATAAGTAACCCTTACATTTAGGATTCAAAGAAAATATCTTAATATTAAAAAGAAATCATAAGTTTGATCCCATACATGTCGTAAAAATGCCCTTAAAGTATGCTATTATTAGTTGTCTGCAAGCATCAGTGTTTATTGAGATTGAAATAAGATTTTAAAATTTAAAATTGAGATTAGAAATACCGTTACAGCAACACTTGTGACTGATTTAGGAAATAACTCACGTCCTAGACATCACAAAATGACTGATCATGAAGTAAATTGTAGTTTGGGACATTTGTTACCCACAGCAAGTCAAGGTTTTTCAAGGGGGGGAAAAACAAAATAAAAACGCAGTCTGACAAAGTAATATTCGTAACCGACAATAAAAATTGTGTGATCTGCCTGGGGCTTAAAGAGGTTAGTGTATGCTGCCATGATAACACCTTAAATGTGAATTGTCTTTTTGTTCCATTAAATCTTATGAGCAGCAGGTTCTTGAAGAACACCACTGGCAGGAGTTGGAGCGCAATTTGGAACAACAGATTCATGGGGCCTTCCAGCAGTCGGTCTACAAATAACTGCTGGTCAAAACCACAGGCGAGTTTTTCTTGATAGTGATAGCCATGAAAAGTCAGCCAATGTATACTTAAATTAAAACAGAGTAGAGCATCTTTTGTATTAGATAAATCTTTATGGCTCGACATCAATGTATTACAGGGATAGTTCACACAAACATTTTAATTGTATTATCATTTACTTGACTTGTTCTAAATTGTTAGATTTTTTAAAATTCTGTTGAAGAACATTAGAAACCTATAATCATTAATATTCAAAGTAAGGAACATGGTGATTACTGGTTTCCAAAAGTACATTTGCTTTTCAACAGTTACTCAAAAGAGTTTGGGACAAGTAAAAGGTGAGTAAATTAAAACGGAATTAAAATTTTGGATGAACTATCCCTTAAACTGTAATTGAGCAAACAAAACACTAAACAAACACATTTGTAAATATATATTCTAAAATGTTTTTTTCATTATGTCAACATTGTTTTTGGTCTTAAAATTCAGCAGGTTGGCTGTATTATAAAGTCATACATGCACAAAAATAAAAAATGCAGAAGAATAAACTAGTTTAGTACAACTTTTTAATGTTGTTCCATTTCATTTTAGGAAAAGAACTGCAAATATCTTTCCAGGTTACATTAATGCCCAAAGAAAAAAAGACCCAGATTAATGTTTGATAAAGAGAGGATTACTCTAACAATAATAAAAAATAAAATGTAAAGATATTGCACCATAATGTGAATTAGACCATTAACATAATCAAGAATCCATAACATTGAGTGGAACTTATTGTGTGCACTACATTAACATTCAAAAGTGTACATAAAAGGAAACAAACAAAAATTACAATATTTCCCCTAACAAGACATTTCCATGTACACTGTACCCTACATGCAATGCTTCATAGTGCTTGGAAACTAATTTGAGACTCTGCAACAAACTAATACTTAGTGTCTAAAATTAAAACAAAACATTAGATGTTAGTAAATTATTTAAAAGTGTTTACCAGTATAAAATCATTATTCTATATGTAGATATTAAAAAAAACAAGTTTTCATACCACAGGTACATTTTTCCTATTACATTATGAAATAAAAAAAAGAAAAAATGAAATGCTGTTACAGATGGTGGGTCAAAATCTTAAAGTGCTTAGCTGTAGTGGTTACAGAATGAGTGGTTCATACAGATATCAGTATTAAAGACATGATACACAGCTTACAGTCAGAGCTGAAATTTAGTCCCCATCCAGTCTTAAAAGTAAACTTAGCAATTATCCAATTACAGGACTTAACTGAAATGCATTAAGATTCTACAAAAGAAAGCAGCAGTCTGATTTAAGTTGTTTGCTCAAGCTTAGAGCAAACTCTGCAATTTATTCCCATTCATTCCCAGCCTCCCGCTGACCCTTGATATAGATCAATACAAGGACAAGAGGGAGTTTCTCTCCTTATGAGTCCAAGGATGTTTTATCTTTCCATATCAGAGCATTAATCAAAGAAATGTCTCCCGCCTCATTAATTTACCAGGCTTTGGGGTTCATCTTCTCTCGGAATGACATCCTCAGTTTGTTTCTGGGAGCTGGCACAGGAGGCTGAGGGTCCACGATGTATTCTTTCTTTGTATATTCAGGTAGATCAGACTCCTCAGCCCTTTTTTCAGGCTGTTGACCAGTCTCGATCTGTCCAAGAGGTGCGTTTTTGCGTGTGGATGTGTGGCTCTTCTGCAATTGCTGAATGATGGCAGAGAATTTAGCATCCAGCGAGGGTCGCCTGGCCCTTGGTTTGGGCCCTTTACAGTTCTCTTTCTCCTGATTGGTTGAAACGCTGGTGAAGGGTAATTTATCAGGAGGGGGTGGCGGAGCTCTTCTCTTCTTTTTGCTGCCCGTATCAGGGCTCGTAATAGACCGATTGCTTTCTTTACCTGGTGACAGAACCGTTTTTTGTACCACTATTGGCCGGGAGCCTTCAAACAGGGCTGCCCAATGAGGAGGCTCCGTCTCTTCCTCCTGGCCAATTAGAAATCGGCCATTAGTTTCCTCAATCTTATTGTGAATTATGTCTGTCAAGCTCTCAAATTTCCCAGGGGACCCAATGCCTGAAAAGAATCAATTTGGTTTTAAACTGGAGATATAGAGAAACACCACAAGATTCGTCCAAATTCATTCAAAATAAAGCAGTACAAACCGGGCTATGCAATATTTATTGGCTATAACAATAATTACAATTATTGTAATTGTTTTAAAGTGAAAGTTTTACCCCATAATTTAAATTGCAATCTTATCCTCCACTTGTTCCAAACCAGTTTGAGTTATAAAGATATACTGAAGAATGCTAGAAATTGCTAGCCACTGAATTTTCATAACTTATTTTCTCTTAATGATGTCCATGGATAACAGTTTCCAACATTCGTCAAAATATCTTCTTTTGTCTTCAACAGAAACACTCAAAAGGTTTGGAACCACCCAAGAATGAGAAAATAGTGAATATACATTTTTATTTTGGTGTGTACAAGTCACTTTAATAACGTGTAAGCTAACGTTATGAACAACGTCACTCCGTTTACAAAATAAAAAATAAAAAACGAAATATTGTCCAAATGTTAACTGCCTGTGAATACAGCCTTTTTAAAAGAAGTTTAAATGTTAAATAACAAACAATGTCAGTAAAGTTACTAAAGTACTCAAAGTTACTTTGCACAATAAAGGTTTGAGTTAATGATTTAATTTTACATTTAAAAATCACTTCTTAATGAATCGTAATGAAAAGCAATCAGCTTTGAATTAATGGTTCAAGAACTCCCTCAGGGAATTGTTTGTCTTGATAACACAGGTGGCTTTTCGTTTTAAAAACAAAGTTGTTACAGTTATGCCTGGCGTCCAAACTACTTACTGAGTCTTAGTCCCACAAATATTTATTTGAAATTTATTTATTTGAAATTGCTGAAGAACCTATTCCAGATTGAAAACAGCACACTTGAGATGTTTTCAAACCATTTATGCACATTTTGGAATATCGTACAAAAAACCCTCCTAAATAGAAAGGCAAGATGTGCATACATTTTTAAACACAAAGAAATAAATAAACTTATGTGTACAACTAAGTAGGATAAACTTTTAATCCGATTACCAAAAGTGCATAAATGCATTTATCTAATAAATTCAAACATTTGCATTTAAACAATCATGTAATAACAAAAATAACAGTGGCCAAGATAGCTTAACAAGTTGCAATTTAAGAAAATCACCAGCAAATTAAGAAAAGATCTTCATCTGTTTCACACATGCTGCATTCTCTCACAACGCAAACAATTTACAAAAGCGCTGCAATTTCTCACAACACTTGCAAATAGCATAGAACAAAGAAAATGTTTTAAGGGGACCCTAAAACTAAAATAATCAAAATACAAAAAGGCGAGGGAATCAGGATGGTAAAAAAAAAAACCTTTCAAAGATCACCTTCTACTGAACGCTAGTCACTGCACAGCAGCGTCCATCACATTTTAGGGTCCCTTGAAACATTTCCGTTGTGTTCAAATGTTTTTGCAAGTGTTGTTAGAAAATGCAGGCATTTTCAGAACTTTTTGGCAGTGTAGGAAAATTCGTCGCATTTTATTAATTTGTTTTTGTTTTCTTAAATTGCAGAGCGTTAAGCTCTCTCTGCCACCATGAAAATAGGCACAGTGGGATGGCATTAATAGACAATTGAAACGACTTTTCACAATATCTGAAATTTTGTTTTGGTTTTTCTAAAAATCGGTCATCAAAAGGGTTTGGTTATTTATGATTAACCGTCTTGAGCATCTGCACTTTTAAAGAGTGTCTTACGGCTCCAAAAGCCACTGCGTGTTCATTGTCATTTGTCTTCTGAGCCACAAGATATATATCATTTAAGGAAAAAAATGGACAGTGACTTCTCCTACCAAAAAATTTAAAGGTCCCGTGAAGTGCTTTGAAATGTGCATTTTTATTCGATGTTTGACAATCTTAACCAAAATATGAAGAGAGGGAAAAAGTGTAGCCCCTCCCCTTTAATAAAAACTGGCAATAGTTTTTTGTGCTACAACTCTGCCAGTGAGAGTGAAGGAGCTCAAGCGCATCAAATGCGAATCATCATGAAGGGGATGGGGCATGTCAGATACTAGAGAGCTTTTGATTGGTCATGATTTGATAAGAAACTGCAGTTATGAGGTGAAATTATTAAAACTGTTTATCCATTTAGGTGGCAAGCTGCAAGCTTTACATGTTTATAATTTTTATATCTTCTAAACGCAAATTATATCATGGTTTTGTTGTGCACTAGCTTATATATATCCCAAAAATGTACATTAATGATATTAATTTTGAAAACATTTTAATTTCATGGGATCTTTAATGTTTCTTTTTGATATTTGGTGGCACTTTATTAGAAATTGATAAATTGGTTCTCATTGACTTATTAAATAAAAACTGCCTTATATGAATTCTTAAATTATTATTTATTATTATTACGGATTAAATGTCAGTTTTACGCATTAGTTTATTATTTCGCATCTTTGAATGGAAACTGCTACTGAAATGCACACTTTCAAAGACGGATCAGTCAACGCTGGACAAGGAGCTTTTCATTTGAAAATCCCCATTTAAAACTTAAACACACTAGTGTAAATGCAGCCTTGGTGTAATTTATTTATAACAGGCCTAACCCATAATAAATTAAATATGTTATATATTTATTAATAATAATAATAATAATAATATGTTTAATATTATATTAAATGTATATTATTTTTAATATTAATAATGCACACCCCTGAGTACAGGTCAATATTATTCTTACTGTATATTCTGAAATAGCATGTACATCATTGATTACTCACTCAGATCATTATAAACGGAGTCAGCTTGCTTCGTCAAAAAGAGTGGGGGTTTCCGTGGCGACAAAACATCGATTTCCATGAGCTTGTCACATGTATGTTGCCACTGACCTGAGGGGAAAATGGTAATTCTAATAGTTAACACGTATAATAAGTAAAAAAATTAATTTGATTTTGCATTGGTCAGCTGAACTCACTCTGGTCATAAATGTGCTGCCAGAGGGAATCCAGCCACTCCTGCAGGACATCTGGAGATTCAGCAATAAA
Organism: Danio rerio; assembly: GCF_052040795.2. NCBI lineage: Eukaryota > Metazoa > Chordata > Actinopteri > Cypriniformes > Danionidae > Danio > Danio rerio. Next base: position 48,392,814 of record NC_141037.1, read on the forward strand.
AACATGGCTGGCAGAGTCTCCGTTCCCTGGATTTATCAAGTTGAGCCTAGAGCCAGTCCTTTGGTGGTCATTTTCTACCACACGAATACGGGTTTCCTGCATAAACAGACACATTTTGTATTGTACATTTTTATGATGGATCTTCTATTTCGTTATTTATTTATCATTGTGTTAAACCTGTATTTTAATTGCAACATTCAAGGTATGTTTTTCAGAGATAACCACTAAATAACTCAGGCTTATCTGGGTAGTTCAAATCATCTTCATCTAACGATTGTCTGTCATAAAATAGTCTTGACTGTTTGGCGCTATCTTGTGACTGAATAACATGGTTAGTGTATGCACTATGAAGCAGTTTTTGTCCCTATCAGCTATGCATTTAATAAAAAAATTTATAAACTATTATAGAGAATGATGCGTCTAATTTTTACATTGTGACAAACGGCATATAATAAACTGGATAGTTTATCTAGTTGATTGTTTTTGCAAAATAAACCATTAGGTCTTACACAACAGCCATTTTCGTGTTGGGCTGCTGATAAACCTGTTGGGCTTTACCCTGTAATAACAATCACCTGAATGCACTTTATCCATAAATTATTGGCATAACTATTAACAGGACCATTCACCCAAAAGTTAAAATTATATCAGTTTACTCGCCCTTCATGTGGTTTATAACCTCATCAGTTTTTTTCTCCTGTTGAATGTTGATGACATTTTGAAGACTGCTGGTTAGTAGAACCCATTGACTTCCATAGCATTTTATTTCCTACCATGGAAGTCAAACCGTTTCTCAAACTAATTTCTTTTGCGTTTGACTGAAGAAAATTTTTTAGATAGATTTTGAACAAGTAAAGGATAAGTAAATAACAGAATTTAGAAATTTAAGTAAACTATCCTTTTAAGGTTAAATACAATTTCTTTAGCGTTAAGCAGGTAAGAAAGGTTGCATTACTACAGTTGCAAGCTAAAAGAAACTGTTATAAACCCATTATTGGCCCTTTCTTTTTATATATTGAATTACAATTGTTCTACTTCATCTAAAATAGTTTAATAACACCCGTAGATTTATAATCTATAGCAAATCTAAACATTCATCTTTTATATTGTTACAATTTAGTTTAATTTTAACCAAAACAGTATATGAAATTGTTAAATAAAATTTGGTGTTTAAGTAACATGAAAATGATATATTTTTGGTTTTGTGCAAAAATATATAATAAAATAAATAATTATACTGGTGCATCTCAATTCTAAACCATTTCTCTGCTAACATTAATTATTGTTGTGCTGTAATGTACATTTATTTTTATTACTATTATAATATTACTCTAACATACTTTATATAAAAAAAGATTTCTTTTGGCTCCAATAACAAAGACAAAATTTTGACTTCAAGGAAAAAGACAAAAAAAGGGTCCAATTGGCAATTTAGGGTGATTTCAAGCTAACACAATGTAATACATTTGTTTTAAAAAAATTTTCATACTAGCAAAAACTTCAGTGGCACAGGGGAAGGGGGGGAATATCGTTGCAAGTTTTTTTTTTTAAAAGAAAGAAAAAAGTTCATCACCTTGTTTATGGGAATAATGAGGATTGGCTCCACTTTAGCTTGAATCTCTTCAGGAGAGTAATAACATGAAATCTTTCCAGCTTTCAGCACGCAGTATAACCTACAGCGCCGCTGCAATCCCTCAATGCTTTGCTAAAAGGACAATCAAAAATTACTTTACACATCTTAACAAATTGCAAACATTTATTAAGTGTAAATTCCCAAAGATTAACCTCCATAAAACGCATATTTAATTTTCTTCCAAGAAAGAAATAATTCAGGTGTGTTACCTGTTGGCTTAGGAAGCCACTCATCATGTCAAGTGTCATACAGTCAGGTTGTGCCACCAGCTGACAGCACAGGTTTCCATACAGCGGCAGCCATGATGAAGCCTCCACTGACAGACCAATGGCAGAAGGTCAATAAGAAGCACTAGACCAGTCTATTATTAAAATCTGACTAGTTTGTGCTTACCATTTTGCAGGATTATGAGAGAATGAGACTGGAAAGATCCCTCTGCCTGCTCCAAACCCAGCGTAGTGTATGCCAACAACGAATACCGTGCTCCACTAATGTATCAAAAAATAATAATTATTTACAACATGAAACTAAATTCTTATGGAAATAAACAAAATCTTTACATACGGTGGTATTGGGTTGGACTGGAGGAAAGTGTCTGGGTCCCCTCCATCCAGAAGAGGGCAGAGTTTCCTCCTGAAGATCTGCCGAAAGAGGAGCGCAGCTTCCTGGCCAGTTTTTTCGGAGTGTTGGCAAAGGTTGCTTCCTCGTCCAGTCCACAGATATACAGCTCAAATGTCAGTTCAAAGTCCGGCTTCACTTCAGAGCTGTTCAAAATCAATAAAAACAAGACGATTCAGATGATTCACTTTGATTTGTTTCCCCCACAATAACACAGTTTTACATAACTTTCAAATGAATATGGGAACTTACAAAATCTTGACACCTTCAAAGCAAATATCGGTCATTGAGGAGTCTGCAATCACCATTTCAGTGTCAAAAATCTCTGAGCCAATCTTCATCAAACAGAAGACTGCCACCCGCTGTGTGTCTGTAGGAATTGGAATAAAAGAGCTAAAATGTATGAATAAATAAAGTCAGAATTGTCTATTTTTTCCCCAAATTTGTTTAACCAAAAGAAGATTTTTACCACATTTCTAAACATTAGTTTTAATACATAATTTCTAATAACTGATTTCTTTCATTAGATTTTCTTTTATTAGATATTTCTCAATATACTAGTATTTAGACTAACCTGGAATTTAAAGGAAAAAGTTAGAGTAAGTAGGCAAATTATTGTATAATGGTTGTTTGTTCTGTAGACAATTGGGGGGAAAAAGATTGTCCTTCCATATTGGCCTTAAAATGTTGTTTTTTTAATTAAAAACTACTTTTATTATAGCCAAAATAAAAAAATAAGACTTTCAACAAATAAGAAGAAAAATATTATAGGAAATACTGTGAAAACTTCTGTAAAACATCATTTGGGAAATATTTAAGAAATAAAAAAATAATTAATAATTCACAGGAGGACTAATAATTGACCTAAACTGTACATACCATTTACAAAATTCATACATTAAGCCTTAAAAAAATATTCAATCTGAATCTTTTACAACTATTTCTTCTTTTTGTTTCACAGTCCTTTAGAAATGCTTGCCCATTAAAAGTTCAAAGAACATTTATTATTAATGTAGCTTTATATTATGAGCAAAGAGTTTTTTAGTGAATGGAAGGCTTTAAAAGAACCACTTATCTAAATTTGAATATTTTGTAACATAATAAATGTTTTCTTTGCCAATGTAATGTGCCCTGGCTAGAGAAAAATAATATAACTGACAAAATAAATAAAATAACTGAAAAAAAAAAAAAAAAAAAAGCCAAGGACTTTAAAACTAATGAATCATTCTTCATTTTACCACTGTGACTTACTCCCTTTGCTGTTAAAGTGCTCTGAATCCTTCCAAAACAGTGGAATACGTAGACCTGGATAAGCCAAAAGGAAAAAAATTATGAACCAAAGAAACTGAAATTATTAACAAATAAAACAAACATTTACATAAAATAGAGAAAACTGATTATTTACCAGATATGGCAACCTTTCCCTTACAAGGAACTTGTCCCTGAGAGTCTGAGGGCCTAAAATTTTTTTAAAAGACCATATTATTTTCAATGTATTGCTTATATGCAAAATGATAGCAATATAAATTCAAAGGATAGTTCATCCAAAAATAAAAATCTATTCATTTACTCACTCTCAAGTGGCTCTAATTCAATCCAAACCCAATCTCTTTTTGTCTGTTCAACACAAATATGTCTTGAAGAATGTTTGAAACTTGTAGCCACTGACATTCATAATTGAATAACATACTAAAAGTCAATGGCTAATGGTTTATAACATTCCTGAAAACATATTTTGTGTTCAACACAAACAGAGACCCGAATAATTGACACAGAGAAAGTAAATGCTAACAATTTTAATTTTTTGGGTGAACAGCAGGAGATCCTCAGGAAACACAAATGATCCTCTAACCTTCTGAAGTCCTGGTGCCCCGTCCTCTTCTGGGCTTCACTCATGTAGGCTTTAATTCTGGCATTACAGGTTAACAGACTCCTGGATGCATCCAAGACCTGCTCCTTTTTAGTGCTCGCAACCATAAGCTTATAAGCCCCCGCTCTCATTCGCATCTCAAACTCCATCTTCTCCTTAATATCACAGTCCTAATAGAAGGATACAAACTATCAGGAAAACTAAAGCAGGTTTAATTGCTCACAGTAAAGAGTTAAATCCATTCATACTCATTTAGGAGACTACACTTGAAGAGAATGATAGCTACACAATCTATATTCTACTACAATCATTTGTAAGGTGGATCAATGAGTGATGGGAATTAAATGACAATGAAGCATGAACAACCACAAAATATCTGGAAGAGACACTTCTTCCGCTCCTTGAAGCCTCACCGTCATCAAAAGAGCTTAAGTGGGTCTCTAATAGATCAAGTTCAATGACACATGAAGTGATGACAATGAGTGAAAATAATGAAAGTCCAAACCATTTCTGTAAACCAGTTCTCTCAAACTGTAGAATTTAAGAACTCAGCAAACAATTAAAATTCACAGTCATATGGACCTGTTTTTATTTTAATCAAGCATTTTATTAATTATATTTTGCCAATGGTTCAAGTCAAACAAGAACAAAGTACTGTGACATTCCAAATAAGATCAGGCCAAAACAAAGTTTGCCCGTTTCATAATATAAGGGCCATTTATATCAAAGTTGATTTTCAGCCGCACCAACAAATTTCCTCCAGTTTGATCAGTTCTCCACATCTTTTCCAATAGCTCCAATCCTCCATGTCAACCTTTACTTGAATCTACCATCTTTGTTTGTCTTCCACGGGGATTGTCTTCCTTCCGGATAGATTTCATCACCTTCTTTAATCAACATTCTTCTCCTCAGTACATGTCCAGCCCATCGGATCATTCTACACTTTATTTCACTTATCATGTTTGCACTATTGTAGAGGTCCCTGATCTCTCTATTGTAGGGCTGGGTTTTAAGATTTGGCCTAAAATCAAAATCTTGATTAATTGAACATTTTAACTCAATAACGATTAATGAACGATTATTTTATTTATTTCTAAAAAATTTTTTGCCCACATAGTTCACTGACAATTTTTAAATGCCGTCTAAAGGCATCTCTGGCGCAGCTTCCAATCATCATTAATGTAGTGCAAAGTAAGGGTCAAGAATGAGTCTATCTTCCTACTTGACCAGAGATCAGATGTGGCTGCAGAAGTACAAATTAGCCACAGCCTTTAACCGAGCGGGGGCCCCGTAACAAGTTAAGGGCAAGTTATTGTAAAAATCTGATAAAAATCTATAAAATTTGACCGGTTATAGATTCTGAATGTCCATTTCGATTACTTTGATTTATCCCTCAGCCCTATCCTATCGTGTTTCCTTCTCTATTCTCCTTGTTCATAATAGGCCTGTATATCTTTCATAGTACTTTATTCTCAAACCCTATAAGCTTTTTCTACAATAAATAAATATAAAAATCTAATTGTTAACAGCAGTTTTTACACCACTGTCATTTTTAATGACTTTTTTTTTTTTTTTTTTTTACAGGAAAATGTGCAGCTCATACTTCTATACATCTATGCTCAGCTTGGAATAGCTTAGCAAAAAGAAAATACAAAAAATGTAAAAAATGTCTTCAACACATGCATGCAAATTCTCACAATACATGCATATACAGAAACTCTTTGAAAATAGCACAGACACAATTTAAAGTTGTTGAAAGACCCAAAAAAGGGAAAAGCCCGGCTGCTTCTTGTTTAGAGAGAAGTTTATTTAATGTTTATTGTGCAATCTGTCCAACTATTAGGGGTAACAATATATAAACACAGTACTGGACAACCAGGATATTAATACAAAAAAACTGACTTCTCAGATCTCCAAAAAACACCTCTGACTCTAAACACTTTTTAGGGTCTATTGTGGACTGCTATTGTCAGGGTTATTTTTGCAATTGCATCCATCATGAGAATTTGTGAAAGTGTTGTCAAATCGAAGAAGACAAAGAATTTATTAGCGCTTTTCTCTTTGACTTGCAGCACGTTTGAGCTCGGTCACCGTAGCTAAATAGTATTTACGTTACGGTTTATGGTTAGGGGCCTTTCTTTATTGAATGGCGTCAAGATATTCAATGCAAATAAAGTATAACAAATGTAAAGAAAACTTCGAAGGCTAGGGTGAGATACAAACAATATCACAGGAATATATTAAATGATATACAGGATTGTACAAAATTTGCATAGCTTTCTGATTTTTTTGCAGAGACACATGGACTCAACATAATGCTTTACTTTATTTTTAAATGCAATAAAAGTTAAATTTTTATTAAAAAGGGTAAGCAATTCGTTAGGAAAAAAAAGTCAAATTGAATCGCTCAATCCAAAATAGTTTGAAAGATTCGATTCACATGAAAGGATTCGTTCACGAGCTCAAATGGGTGATGAATGACACATTTAAAGACAGAAAACAAACTAAATATACTGACATTTTCTAAAAGGCTAATTTCAGGGAAGTGTGCTTACGTTTCAGAGTTAAATGTGAATATTATTCATTTTTATTTCTAAAGAATAACGTGAACCACTCAAAGGATGTCAAATCAGAACATGGACTGTATGTTAGACAGACTCTGTATGAAACATGATCACACTCTCCACCATAGACTGAAACTAGGCATGGGACAATAACCGGTTTCAAAGTTTATAGCGATTTGGAAAAGTCAAGGTTTTAAAACCTCAAACATTTTCTGTTATACAATTGCTGAGGCAATTAAGTTTCGTAAGATTTTAAAAAAAAGTTTTGTAAAGAAATCTATGTTTTTGAAACAAATGAAGAAGAAAACATGTAATTTATTTATTTTAGTTATTTAGCCATACATGTTTACTGTTCCAAAACGCTGTTTCCTAAAATAAAGTATATTGTGTTCAAAGGGGGAAAAGTTGTGTTTTTTTTACCCTGAAAATAAAAAGGATAACAGTTATATTTTAGAGTAACTTAGTAAATCAAAAAACTAATTCTGTGAAACATAGAGGTAAAGTTGGTTTTATATTTGGATAGTCACACATTCTCCTCAATCAAATAATTATAGAAAAGTATTGTTTGCAAATTCTAAATAGGGAAATCATATTAGCAGCCAATGACTATCAAAGTACAACATTGTTCACAGTGAATTATTAGTGTTAATGTTGTTTAGAAGTTATACTTGCATGCTAATTCCGATCAAATATTCAAAGTAACATGGTACACAATACAGGGACTTCTAAATGAACCAACTTTACCTCCATCTGTGAAACCGTGATATTTTTATCATACCGTCACAAACTTAACGTTAAATCGGCCCATGCCTAACTGAAACTACCTTTAATTTCTTAGAACTCTGTCCTATGAATAACATATTCAAGTCTTGTAGTATCTGCTGCGTGTCATTCACACTGCTTCGCTTCACAAGTCTGTCTTTGGCCTGAAAAAGTATTGAACCTGCCGGTTAGTTGTGAATAACAACAACCACATTCCAGACATGAAAGGAAAAACTCCAAACAAAACGTCCGCTTCCTCACCACATTCTCACCTCATTTGGGAAAAACATGCTTTCCCTTATTTTCTTCCTCTTTATCTCCATGGCGAGGGAGGAACACGACGATACCGTGGATCGAGAAGCAATATTTCGTTTAAAATGTTGAATATCCCGCGGTGGATCCATACTGGCCGCTTCCTCAAGACAAGCCCCTCTGCACACAACAAACCAACGGATTACACAAGCGCGAAGCGACCAATCAGCTTCTTTCAAAGCCTACCCAACAGTTGGGAAAACCCACATTTAAAATCGGAAAGGTTGGAATATCTAAAGAGGAACAAAAATGTGCTTAAATATATTCACTATAGTATTATTTTTTTAATTAAATATATTTAGAGTTTATTATAACTACGTATTAGGCTAGCTACAAAAAATGATCACAAGCTGTGTTTGTGTTTGCACTTTGACATTTTCTCATCCCTCCCCGTCTGTCTTTAAATAGTTTAACCCAATGCTCTGCCGCACTGCATTCTAATGAATTCTCCTCAACGTTCTGGTCGAACATTCCTTTTCAGTCAGTGGCAGCTGGATCATTTTTTAGGTCGATTGTAATTTAACACACAATGCGATTACATTTTGCAACAGTTTTGCTAACGAAAACGCCATTCAGCATCACATGAAAAAAAATCAATGTCACCTCTGTCGTTGCTGTCACGCTCTTTCTTAACAACGTCGTTAGTAACCAGATGACTTCATACACCTAGATACCGTTCAGCTGTATCTCAGTCAGTCAGAGAGGGTTACGCTACCAGTGGGGCCGGACAGAAATACCAAGCAACAGATAACCCGAAGGATCAACAGTTTGATTAAAGATTACAATACAAAACAATCCCCTTGGAGCTCGTTCGTTAAGGTATGGCTGCATGCTTGGTGCTATAGAAAATGTCAGCTGACTACCTGTCTGATTTCAGACTCCGGCCAGTAGATCGCATGCTTGCATAAGGAAGGTTTGCGTAGGGCAGTTTTATGGAAGTACAACGGATTTCAACTTAAGATGACATGATTTATTAATAGAAGCCATTTAAACATTCGCTAATGCAATTGATGTTGCCATTGAGGTGTATGAATTTGATTTGATTAGCTTAATTGTAGCCTGTGTAACCTTAAATCATTGATATGCTGAATATACACTAAAATATTGGTGATGTGTGATTATTAATGAATGGAAATTGGCTTGTTATATATCCTGAATGAGTATCTAGAATGTATTCTAGTTGTGATAATTCTTTTTTTCTGTCAACACCGGAATACTGTAATTTCCCCCTATTTTAATGATAACTTAAAACATTCTGACAATGTGAGGCCTTGTGACAAGCTTGCTGGATTGAAAATTAATTTCTGAGCCATGTTTATGTTGACCAAAATTATAAATCAATAAAAACGTAAAACATATTTACTGAAAACCGTATTCATATGTTGGAAGCCATTGTTCTGGATTCAAGCAGTTACCATCTACCAGCAGAGCTAACTAACTCTTGACCCTCTTTTTTTATTAGCTTCTCCCATTCTGACATAAAATATGTCAGACAAAAAATATGCCATTCTAATATCGACAAATACACATTACTCAAAAATCACAATAAATAAAGACATTTGAGCATTTGTTTTCAAATACTTGGTATTATATCCTAATATGTGCTCTGACAAGATTTATTTTTACATTTACGTCAAACTGGTCAGCCTAAAATCTAGATTATATACAAAATTGGCATTTTTACCAAATTGGCATTTTAACCAAATTCACAAATGTATTGTATATAATTCAAGTTAAAATAAAATAATGAAAAGCTAAAGATATATGCTTTAATTACATATTGTGTCCCTTATTTCCCCTCTTGTAAAATGACTGGACAAGTTAAAGTTCTTCACATGACAAGTTTGGTTTGTGGTCTGCTGGTCTCTAAGCTTATTGTAGTTTTGCATTTTAAAATTAGTTTATATTTCGATACTATTTTAAAATTTGGTGTACGTTTTAGTTTGTTCCATTTCTATTTAGGTTTTGTATATTTAGTTTTAGTGATTCTAGTTTAGCTGAGTTAACAGAACACATCCAGTCCATTCAGTCAATTTCCTTCACGTTAGTCCCTTTATTCATCAGGGTTTGCCACAGCGGAATGAACCGCCATCTTTTCCAGCATATGTTTTACACAGCGGATGCCCTTCCAGCTGCAACAGAGCACACAGATACACTCTCATTCACACAAATACAATTTAGTATATACAATTCACCTATAGCGCTTGACGTTAGACTATGGGGGGAAACCAGAGCACCTGGAGAAATCCCATGCCAACATGGGGAGAACATGCAAACTCCACACAGAAATACCAACTGGCCCAGCCAGAACTCAAACCAGTGATCTTCCTGCTGTGAGGCGACAGTGCTAACCATTGAGCCACCGCGTTGCCCCGTTCATTGTCAATCAAAGCAGAGTTTAACTCTTGTGCAAAACTTTTGCTAATAAAAAATAAAAGTCAAAATGATGAAAGATTCATACATTTTTTCATATAAACATGTGTATATGTAAGGATACATGCCTTGTTTACATTTATTGTCAGATGAAGAAAAGTTAGAACATGTTTTATGTCTACATAGAAAAAATGCTAAATAAAGATAAAAAATATAAAGGATAAAAATATTACAAAACATATTTTTTTCTAGCCTACAAAAATATGAAAAACCACTGCTTTTTTCCCTTTTTCATCTCAGGAGGCTTTTTTAGTTAATTCATAACAATTTGCTTTTGTATAATGTTATTATTATTAATAGCAGTAGTATTTATTATATCCATATTTCTATTTGTTTTATTAAAAACAAGCCTAGATTTGCCCACCTGCAGGTTTTAGACCATATGGGGCACAGCATGTATATTTGGATATAACTCAGGTTTTTGAACACACTTCGTTATTATTGTTCATTTATTTGTTTGCTGGAAATTAAAACTGAATTTAGAAATAGTTTTGAAACAAATATTTGCGCTTAACAAACAAAATTAATTATTTATAGGTTAATTGATGTCTGTGCGTAAAGGTTTCCCTATCCACGATAGCCTACGTGAAAATAGATCATTTATCTCTCATTCTGATGCTCTGTAGATGCTCTGTTTAACTGTTTTCTGTTAAAAAAAAACTGTTAAATGTTAACTGTTTGCTTGTGAAATGCTCAGTTTTTCCACTTACACTTACTTTACGTCATGTAAATACATGTAAATAGCAAAAGCACTTATGGCGCGATGCAAGGCTCTTAAAGGGAATGGGAGATGAGACTCTGATTGGTTTATTCTCAAAACACATCTACTGTATAACTCATTAAGAAAATAAACTCAACCCTTTTAGACCATACGCCACAGTGTAAAGCGGATTTTCCCATCCTTAAATTAGCAAATATGGATTCTAACATGCCCTGAATGTGTTTGCGCCCTGCACTTTCCGTTTTGCGCATGGACCGTCAAAATAGAGCCCCATATGTGGTGAGCACACTGACCTGGACAGACTGATGGACATTTAGATCATTTTAGTTTTTAAAGCTTGTCAAAAATTGCTTTAAAAGAAAAGGTCTATTGAAAGAATGTACATGTATGCATAGGCCTGTCACAATAATCAATATATATCAACTTTGCAACACATGGACATGACCTCAATCGTTTTTGGTGATGCAATATATAATTGCCCATACATAAAAAAAAAACTGTTCTAGCACATTTATATGATCGTGCAACATCTCTATCTCTATTGGAGGTGTCAGTGTCAGTATGGTTAATAAAACACTGTAGTATTTACTATAAATTACTTTATTATACTTTCATGTGGTTGTCTAAACAGTGAAAATAGATCTGACAGCAGATATCGCAGCCTCTGTTACTTTTACCTTGCTCTTTTTATTTATTATTATTTATTTAGGATCTGCGTTTTCACAATCTCATTATAATTATTAAACTGTTAAAATTACCAATTAAATTAATTATGTGCTCTTTGGAAGAATGTACTTGTATTGTGATGATATTATATTGTCATCCTTGCATTATATAATGAGTGGCATAAAATGGTCTGAAAATAGCAATAATATCGTTTATTGCAATATATTTTGGTGCAATATATCGTACAATAAATAGATATCGTGACAGACCTATGTATACAACCAGGGTTTGCTAGTTTTGACACATTCTTTAAATACGTGGCTGGCTTATGAATAATACATTTAAATGGTTTTGATAGGGCGCATAGAAATTTTCTGCTGGACAAACTGGCTCATTAGAAAAAAAATCCTGCAGTTTGCCCTGTATAAGTCTGAAATTTGGTTATAAAAAGCCTTAAATCTGATTGGTGAAACTTGCATTAACCCCAAAACACACTTTGACTGTAGATTTTGCCCAACTATAAACATAAACATGGAAATATTGACATAATTTAACCACTTTAAATCATCTTCTGAGCCATAATCCTTAATAACTTAACATTTATTCTACCGTACATTCACTTTTAGGAAGGTTTCTATGCACATTTCATAAATCAGACAACTTGGCTATCAGATCTATTGTGATGATGATGATTATTTTTATTTCAGGTTTATTTGACAGGGACAATGCACATTAATACATCAAAATAAATAATACAAAAAATACGATGCACCAAAATTAGCTAAAAGGTTCATTTTTTTCTGTAGTCCCAGGACAGATGTTAGAATAGTCATTCTATTTTTCTGTAAATATTGGATCCTTTACTTCACCACCTAAACCTATTCATTGTGGTGTTCCACAAGGATCTATTCTTGGCCCTCTTTTATTTTCTCTTTATATGCTTCCTTTAAGCTCAATACTCCTCAAACATAACATAAGCTATCACTGCTATGCTGATGATCTCCAACTATACTTTCCAATCAAACTAGGAAAAGATTTATCATTAGAAAATCTTTTCCTATGCCTTACCGACATTAAGACCTGGATGACAAATAACTCTCTGCAACTAAATGAGAATAAAAAAGAAGTGTTAATTTTAGGTTCTGTTGCTACCAACAATTCAATTAAAACTCAGCTAGGAGCCCTAAATGACAATCTGCACAATCACGCCAAAAATCTCAGAGTTATCTTCGATCCACTCTTGCAGTTTGATAAACATGTAAATGCGGTTGTGAAGAGCAGCTTTTTCCAGCTTAGATTGGTGGCAAAAGTTAAACCCTTTCTTTCTAAAAAAGATTTAGAAATCGTAACCCATGCTTTAATCTCCTCTTGGTTAGACTACTGCAACTCTTTGTACATTGGCCTTCCTCAGTCAACACTCTCTCGGCTACAGTTGGTCCAAAATGCAGCCGCCAGATTAATAACAGGAACTAAGAAAAGAGATCATATCTGCCCTGTCCTCGCCTCATTGCACTGACTACCTATAAAATACAGGGTGGGTTTTAAAATTCTTCTTTTTTTACTTATCTCATGACCAGTTTCTTTTGTCTGTCCCTCGGTCTCGCTGCAAGTCAAAGGGTGATAAAGCTTTCAGTCTTGTTTCAGTCTCCCACTGAACATCAGAATCTCTCCTTCTTTGGATGCTTTTAAATCTAATTTAAAGACATATTTTTACTCTCTTGCCTTTGACTGATGCATGCATGTTATTTTTTATTATTTATATTTTAGTATTACTTTTAAATATATTTCATTGTATTTTAATACCAGTTTTTTTTTAGTTTTATTGTCTAGTTTATTTTATTGTAAAGCACTTTGGATCAACTACAGTTGTGTTAAATTGGGCTCTATAAATAAAGTTTGCCTTGTCTTGCTTTGCCTATGAAATCTAACATCTGTGTTGCCAGGTCTTTTAATATGTTTTTTTATGTTGTTGTTGACAGGTGGTCTGTGTCATGCAGCAGAAAGTGTGCACACGTAACACAGCTCTGTTTGTGAAGAACGGTCAGGCGTGTGGAGCCGGAGCCACTTCTCACCTTCCCTTCCGCTGCCCGCGATGTGGAGAACAGGAGCGCTTTCACACTCTTTCCTCTCTCAGAGCTCACCTAGAGTACAACCACCCGTTCCACACCAAACACGACATCAGCCTGCTCTCTCCCAGAGATCTCTGCCACTCAGAACGCAAGGAGGGCTGCAAAATCCCCAGTGCAGACACTCATAAAGTACGCGACGCTGGCACGAGTACAAACTCATCCACAAGAGGAGAGCACAAACACATGCAACCCGCATCGCAGAAGCTCCCAGAGAGGAGCCTGAGTGTTGGGGATGCATCCGCTGGACCGCTTTCAGCTCCGGTGGCATCAGTTGAGAAGAGGCTGGAGGGAATGATGAGGACAGCCAACAGCAGCATGGAGAGGCGTCTGCTGCGTCTGAGCTCGGAGCTGGCTCAGACAGATACGGCTATCCTGTGCGAGCGCGCTCATTCTCATCACCTGGCCCAGGAGAAACAGGAGGTGCTGGAGCGAGAGCGGGCGCTCAGTAGACAGGTGGATGCCGCCGTCATGGTCATCGCCACGCTCAAGCAGCAGCTCAGCATCTCCGAGCACGAGCTGGAGAGGAGAGAGCAGTAAGTGGAAGAGTCGAAATGAATTTCAGATTATTCATATTTGTGGTTGTGGTTGAATTTTGTATTTTCCTACTTAAAACACAAAAGGAGATGTTTCAAAGAATGCCCAAGCTGCTATTTATAATGTAACTGCATGTCCTAAATAGACCTGGATGATACAGTCAAAAATGCTGTTCTTACTTAGATTTTTTGTCTAGTTTCTAATCCAAATATTTAAAAATTCTTAAACCAAAAATCGTTTTCTAGGCAAGCAAATACATATGCCAAAGGTAACTAACTTTTTCCTTAACAAAATAATCTGCCAATGAGGTAAACAAAATAATCTTGTTTTTACTTTTGATTTAAGATTAATTTACTTACCCCATTGACAGATTTTGCTTGCTTTAAGGGCAGAAATATATCTTTTTTTTAAGGAATTTTTAAATATTTGGATTAAAAACAAGACAAAAATTTTAAGACAAGCATTATTTTGCAGTGTAGTATTGGATAAAAAATGAATGCTTTGGAATGACATGAATGTCAGTAAATGTAGGCTGCATCATCTTTGCCAAGCAGTGGTAAATGTGTTAACGGGGGGGTGTCTGCAGGGTCTTAAAAAGTCTTAAAATTTCTTGAATCTCAAAAACAACATTTTAGGCTTTAAAAAGTCTTAAATCTACTGAAATATTGTGTTGTGGGTCTTAAATCTTATTGAAAAGGTCTTAATTTTCCTTTGTTCATGCATAGCTACCCAATTTGGCCAAAACCCATAGAATTTCCAACAATCCATCTCAATAAAATTTGTCACTTTTTATTCAACAATTTCATAATTAACTCTTTTCATAACACTATAATGGTTGTTTCATTCATTCATTCATTCATTTTCTTTTCGGCTTAGTCCCTTTACCAATCTGGTGTCGTCACAGCGGAATGAACCGCCAACTTATCCAGCACATGTTTTATGCAGCGGATGTCCAATGCTGGGAAACACCCATACACTCTCTCTCTCTCTCTCTCTCTCTCTCTCTCTCTCTCTCTCTCTCTCTCTCACACACACATACACATACACACACACTATGAACAATTTAGTATCCGATTCACCGCATGTCTTTGGACTGTGAGGGAAACCAGAGCACCCGGAGGAAACCCACGTGAACGCGGGGAGAACATGCAAACTCCACACAGAAATGCCAACTAACCCAGCCAAGGCTCGAAACAGCGACCTTCTTGCTGTGAGGTGACAGCACTACCTACTGCGCCACCACGTCACCTAAATAAAATATATTGCTCATAATTATTTTCCTTACAATAACATTTGTTTAAAAGTTCTTCCTGTATTTACTGCGAGGATACTGACCTGATCTGTATTTTCTATTAATAAATTTAAATTATTGCATTATTAAATTTATTAAATTATAATAAAATTTTGATGGGGCAAATAAAAATCTTTTGCAACTGGAATATTAAAAAAAATATTTAAAAAAAGCATTAAGCCCTGTATAAGTCTAAAATTTAATTCATAATGGTCTTAAAAATGTCTTAAAATTTCTTAAATTTAATTTGGTGAAACCTGCAGCAACCCTGGGTAAACAAATCAAGTTCTTATATATACAGTAGATATACCCAAAAACAAAAAAATCTGACGGTGTCTTATTTTGTTATTCTGCTATATATTGCAATATGAATACAACTTTACCAGATCGCTTTAATAGCTCTATTTGGAAAGAAATCATTCATTAGATTAGATTGATTGGGGTGTGAGTAATGTATAACAAAAT
Organism: Danio rerio; assembly: GCF_052040795.2. Taxonomy (NCBI): domain Eukaryota; kingdom Metazoa; phylum Chordata; class Actinopteri; order Cypriniformes; family Danionidae; genus Danio; species Danio rerio. The sequence continues at coordinate 48,408,812 of NC_141037.1, forward strand.
AATCAATAGCAAAAATAAAAAGTTTAATAAACACTGCTTTAGGGTTTTTGGTAGAGTCAAACCTTATTCAGGTACAGAAACTGAATAATGTCATGTAAAATAAAATTAAAGTCTTTGTTATACTTTTTCAGTAACATTATTCTTCTGTAAAGTTAGAAATGTACTTATTTTGTGCCTAAATGCTATAAACTCTCTTGAAATGGCTTTTAAAACACTGTTATGGTTATACTTTGCAATGACTCTACATTATCTCAACTGTTGTGCTGATAAACTTTAATCCTAACACAACATTGCATGTCCTGTGATGTGATTATTGCTGACACACATTGTGACATCGTTGCTGAAATGATATTTTGTACAAAATACATAATTGACAATGTACAGACTTCCTTTTTAAAAATGTACTTACAGCAAGTATTAAATGTAGTAAGTACTTGCTCATATATTGACTACTACTGATAAAATAAGGATTATCAGTAGTATGATATCAACACTACACTAGTAAAACCAAAATGCATGTAAAAATTTGCTGACCAGATTTAAATACAAATGTAACTGAACAAAACTGAGACTTCTTCAATTGAATCAGTGAGTTTTCAACTGGAGATTCACTCAGATTAAATCATTTTGAATGAACGAATCATTAACTGTACTCACTCTGACCGGCTTGTTTGAATCAGTGAGTTCCCAACTGGAGATTCACTCTGTCTGGCTCAATTGAGTCAGTTCATTCTTAACTGGAGGCTCTCTCTAAGTGGTATCATTTGAATTAGAGAATCGTTAACTGGAGATTTACTCCATCTGGTTTATTTGAATCAGTGAGTTCTTATCTGGAGTTCCTGCTAACTGGTGAATTGCTCTGATTGGCTTATTAAATTTATTCAATTGAGATGTTTACTCAAGAACTCATGCTTTCAGCTTAATCAAGTTTCTTGAAAGAATCATTCATTGTGATTCCTGAAATTATTTAACTGTTTAAGTTAAACTCAAAATAATTAGCTGTGCGCACCGAGTAGAATAAAAGTACAATTAATATATATTGTGATTAAATTGTGCACTATTTAAAATGCAAGTAAAAGCTTTCCAAAATAAAAATACTTTTACAAAGTAATTAAGTACAGAAATGAATTACAAATATTTTATCTCTTGGTGCAACATTATTTGTAATCGAGGTGGGGGGGTGGGGGGTGTAAAACTTTTGTTTTACGTTTAAAACAAAAGTTTGCTCTGAAACACCTTTGTAATACATTGGTGGACGTCGCTCTGGGGCTCCGCCTACCTTGCGTCGTGCAGTGGAAATTTTCTGTTGTTGTTTTCTTTTTTTAAAAATCCCTCTATGTATAGCAGCAAGAACCAAAAAAAAAGCACTACTTTAAAGACATTAGTTTGCAAAATGTAAATCATGTTTCAGTTTCATTAAGCTGTTCTTTGGTAACCATCTTTTACCATGTTGCAGGGAAGTCATTACCATCCAGAAGTTTCTGGAGGCAGCGGCGCAGCATGAGATGTGTGGGAAGGTTCGTTTGCGGCGGTTCATCGAGAGCCTCCTGCGGCGGATTTCCCTGGCTGAGAAACTGCTGGAATATTATCAGAGGGGCCCTCACAGGCATTACTGCACAGCACACTCCGTATGTCATGAAAACTTCCACAAAAAAAAACAACAGTATGCAGAAGTGGCCATAGGTCATGTGCATCTATGTAAACTTTTTATAAAATGTCCATTAAATATTTTGCATACGTTAGAAAAAAAAACAGACCAGATTTAGCCATTTTAACAATAACTCGTTGGGAGCAGAGGACAGTTTCTGTTGCTTTATTTACATTTAATCTAAAATCGACAAAATAACACTTAATGATATAATTAATACCTGTTATTAAGTGACTTTTATTAAGTTTAAGGTCAGAAATAAAGATTACAATCATGACAAAAAAAATTTTTTCATTGCATCACAATAAAGAAAACAACTAAAACATGGAATGTGTATGTTAGTTTTCTGTATTATGCTCTGTATTATGCATGCAGGATATTTAATAAATGCTTAATAAAAAGCTAAAATAAAGGCAGAATAATTTTCAGACATTAGACATCACTTTTGGCCACTACTGTATAGCTCATGATATAATGTATAGCAGTGGCCCCCTCATCTGCGTCCCAGTAGGGGTCTTCCAAGAATTATTAAGGTTCACTGTAGTTATTAGGTGTTGGAAAAGCTACTTGAAAAATGTATTGAACTAAGCTATTAGTTACTCTTCTTAAAATGTAACAAGCTTAGCTAAAAGCTACTTGACAAAAGTAGTTAAGCTACATCTAAACTATTTTTACAATTTTCATTTTTAAATTGAAGCAACTTAAATCCAAATCGATCATATCTTAGGGATCAATAAAACTGTCAATTAAACATATGAGGCAGAATTGTTCAGTATAATAATATGCTGTACATAACTAAAAATCTGATAAAACCAGGTGTTACACATTTAAAATACTATAGTCATTTATAGTAAAGGGAAATAATTAGGAAAAGCATCATATTGTATGTATTTCCAACTCTTCATAATGAATTAAACTCTTCAAAATGAATTTATATATATATATATATATATATATATATATATATATATATATATATATATATATATATATATATATATATATATATATATATATATATATATATATATATATATACATACACACACACACACACACACACAGTTGAAGTCAGAATTATTAGCCCCCTTTTGTTTTGTTTTTTTCTTTTGTTTCTTTTTTAATATTTCCCAAATGATGTTTAACAGAGCAAGGAAATTTTCACAGTACGTCTGATAATATTTTTTCTTCTGGAGAAAGTCTTACTTTTTAAATTTTTTAAAAACCAATTTTGGGACAAAATTATTAGCCCCTTTAAGCTAATTTTTTTCTCGATAGTCTACAAAACAAACCATCATTATACAATAACTTGCCTAATTTCCCTAACCTGCCTAGTTCACCTTATTAAACTAGTTAAGCCTTTAAATGTCACTTTAAGCTGTACAGAAGTGTCTTGAAAAATATCAAGTAAAATATTATTTACTGTCATCATGACAAGGATGAAATAAATCAATTATTAGAAATAAGTTTCTAAAACTATTATGCTTGGAAATGTGCTGAAACAACCTTCCCTCCATTAAACAGAAATTGGGTAAAAAAAAAATAAACAGGGTGCTAATAAGTCAGGGGGCTAATAATTCTGACTTCAACTGTATGTATGTATACATATATATATATATATATATATATATATATATATATATATATATATATATATATATATACAGATATGAAACATGTACTGCTTGAGATATGGTCACAAGGAATCCTGCTTCATAAATATATCCTCTCCCTCAGTCATCTTTCTATCAAGCACATTTCTCGTGTTAGCCTAATTGGTCACTGACCAGAGCAAAAGGTGGCAGTAACGCAATAAAAATTTTGTTGTCAACCACTAAAAAACAGGAAGAAGAAGAAATCGTCATTCTCACCATTAAATAGATTTACTTTCATTTGACACAGGCCTCACAGCTCAGTGAATTTCAGTGCTTTCACTTATTGGTCCCTCATCAGTAATTGTAGCTTGTGTGGATGCTTCTGCGTTATTTCACTAAAAAATAGCTTTGCTACTGAAAAGCTATGCGATAAATAAAGTAGTGACACGACCGCCACGCTACTGAGAAATGTAGTTAAGCTTGTAGCGTCACTACTTGTAGCGATGCTACCGCACAACACTGTTATTAGGGTAACAAGCACTAATTAAACAGATACCAGTGTGATGATAAACCAAATTATTGACAGTTAGTTGTGCAATTTTAATGATTATTAAAAGATTTTTTAAGTAAAAAAATAGATAAAATTGAGGTACCTTCCAGCATTATGCAAACATCTTCCAGCATTTCTGTCTTTCTATAAGCACCACCTACTGTCAGAAGGCAGATTTACATTTTCATTCAGGCTCTCCACTGTTTTTGTTTAGACCATAGACAGATCATTAAGGACTTTAAATGTTAAACTAGGAGTCTTCTGGAAAAAAGTTTGGGAATCACTGGTGCATATCATACATTTTGTTATGAAAGTGATTTTGTAGGTCACATAAACAAAATGCATTTTCATTAAAAGGTAAAAAAATATATAATAAAATTATTATTTTTTTTTTTTAAACAAAAGCTATAAAGAAATTATGGTAACACTTCACAATAAGGTTCTATAGGTAGTTAATGTTAGCATGAACAAACATTTATAATTGTATTTATTCATCTTAATAATAGATAAAGTTAATAAAGTTGTTTATTGCTAACTCATTAAAACTTAACCAATGTTAAGAAGCACACTTTTGAATTGTAATAATGCAATAGTAAATGCTGAACTATGATTAATTAGTTATGCACAAGTATTGTTCATTTTAGTCCATTTATAAAGTACCTGGAAAATTGTTGTGAAGTGTCACTAAAATTATAACAAACAATATGCTAGTTTTTAACAAATTTTTATTCAAGCTTTCTAAAAATTGGCTAAATTAAATCTTAATTCACAAACTGAACACATATTCATAACAAAAAGCATCAGGTCAGAGACCCCTGAACTGGAACAAAAAAAGGAAATTCCCTTTGATAATAAATCACCTGACATGACCCACTTGCAAGATTTTTCAGGATTGCAATAATGAACTTCTATTTCAGAAATATGTCAGCTTTCTGTGTTTCACTAATTTGTCATTATTTCAGGTGCCTCTGCCATCAGAGCTCGCTCCACAAAGAATAACACAAAGCAGGTATGACATTTAACTCAGTAATTCACATAACCTTCTTTTAAGCCACAATTCAAATACTCAAAAAACAGCTGAAAGAATTCAGAGCCTTCAAATCATGTCCTCATTTGTCAAAAGGTGCTCTTGGTTTCTGTAGTGGAAAGTTTGTACTCTCTAATTAATTCACACCATCTTACCAAGACTGTAAATATTCATGTTTCCCCTTGCACAAGTAATGAGTATGTGTTTCTTTTCCATTGAATTAGTCCTAATGTGTATGAAAAATTAAATATGCTTTCTATAAAAAATTGGTCACACTATAAAATAAGGTTTCATTAGTTAATGTATTTACTGACATGATCTAAGTGACAAACTAAATGCATAATTATATAAAATTAATTAAAAAAGACTAAACCTGTTGCTATTAAAGCAATTAGTTGACTTTACTTAAAAAAAATGAGTTAACCCATTGCTTTAAAATTAATCAGGTAACAAACTAAATGCATAATTATATAAAATTAAGTCAACTTAACAGTTTCATATGACAATTTTGTAAAAAATATATTAATCATTTAACTTGGTCCAAAATTTACAAAAGAATTTATTAAAATTTAAAGTTATGTCTGCGCAGATAGCCTAGTGGTCAGTGCACCGACATTCCAACTCACGTTCAAATCTTGACTCCTGTAGCTTTCTACTTTTTTTCGTTCTCCTACTCTCCAACATCACTTTCTGTCAATATTGGTTAAATTGGCAAAAATAAGTCTAAACAGGGGCGACATGGTGGCTAAGTGGTTAGTACGGATGCCTCAGGCCATCTTTCCACTGCACATATTAAACGACAAGCAACAGACCGGAAGTTATTCATCTACAATAGAGAGTAGTCCAGGAGAGTTCTGATCATCTCTGTATGCAGAAATTTCAGATCCGATTTGACCCATTAAATATTTGAACTCCTGCGACTAGGCGGTATGCGACCAGCCAACTGGATGTGATGTATTCCACTGTTGTCCAAGCAGATCCAGGCATGCGAGATGAGAAATTGTTTTTTTAATCTGAAAAAAAGTCTATATTAAAAAACAGTTCTATTCATAAATGAGTAATACAAATATTATTTTTTATGTTGCCTCCACATTCCCTCCAAAATTTTTACATGAATTTATAGTTGTCATTCATTTAACCATAATGAACACACAAATAAAGTCTCTTGCTTTTGCAAGTCTCTTGCTTTTTACGCGTCCTTGCTCGCTCGAGAGTCGGGAGCGATATTGCTAGACGGCCCGCTCCCGTCCAAAATTAAACCAGTAACCGACTGCTCCCGCGCTTTATTCTGAAATTTATTCCCGCACCGCAGAAATCTGGTTGGGTCCTGCGGCAGACCTCTACTTCACAGCAATAAGGTTACTAGTTCAGTCGATATCCTAATAGGCAACTAATAAGCACCTAGTTAATACTGGGAATTGGTTCCTTAACTAGTTATGCTTGTTAACATCAATTATTGCACTGTCAGTTAAACTAAAAAGAAGTTACTTTGTTTTCGTTAACTAATGGAAAAAAAGTCACATCTTTTGCTCACTCAAGTTTGTTATTTCATATAGAGACATGCTTGCTTTTTCCATGAGCACCTAAAGCACAGTGAGTACTGAATGTCACAATTTAACCATGCGTCATGTTACAAGAACCGACAAAAGAATCAGCTTCAAACTTTGTATGAATTATAAACATTTCTCTAATAATGGTAGACTAGTTACCTCAGACAAGCGCAGAGACCCAAACACTGCAGTACTTTATTTTCTCTAAATAAAACTTGTATCAGAGCTGCAGCGAGGCTTTGTCAATAGTGGATTCTCATTGAGCACAACTGAAGGTTGCTTAGCAATGGCAAACGCCACAAGAATGTGAGTTTAGAAGCACATAAAAATTGGTGAAGGGATCGTTACACTTCATGTTCTTCACACGAATTTGAGATGTAAAATGTGAGCAGCTACTAAAAGTGTTTTTTTTTTTTTTTTTTTTGCTAGTTCAAGTTAATAAATACATAAATTACCATTACTTTTGGAACCTTTTTGTAAAGTGTGACCTTAAAATGATATATGTGTGGTGAATGGTGATAAATATTTGTTATTGTGCTGTGGTTTGGCATCAGGTCTTCAGGAGAGCATCTTGAGCAGGATGAAGATGAAGAGCAGCAGTTACTTGCTCAGTCTGGATGGGGTTTGTCCAAAGGGGCTGCTGGTAGACTGGGTTACGACAGCTGGTCCCAGCGGAGGAGGTCAGATGGGTACGAGGTTTAGGGACAGAGGTGAAAACTATAGATGAATGTACATGCAAATAATAAATTATGATATTACTGAAGTAAGAATATGTTAACAATCATACAGTGGGGTTCAAAGGTCTGTAAACACATAGAAAAAAATTACTTCATTTTATTTATTATATTATTTGTGAAAATGATTAACTTTTAATGAATGAATTAAATTATTTATTTATTTGCATTTTATGTATCTATATATGCTCTTTAAATGTTTGCATAATTAATCAAAATTGTGATACAGTTTCCTTAAAAATATTAAGCAGTAAAATTGTTTTTCATCATCATATGATCAGTAAATCGTGTTTAAAAAAATGTAACTTTAATAAATCAGAATAGTATAACACATTTTAATTTAGTTTTTTTAAGTTATACAAAGTAGAAGTCTGTAAGGCTATGTAATTTATTTTAGATGTTCAGCAAATTTAGAAATGTGTCTACAGGATCATCAGTTACCTGAAGTCATAATAATATTTCACAATATTGCTGTTATTACTACATTATATTATATGCACTTACCGGCCACATTATTAAGTACACCTTACTAGTACTGTGTTGGTAAGGCTCCACCACATCCCAAAGGTGCTCCATTGGATTGAGATCCGGTGACTGTGGTGGCCATTTGAGTATAGTGAACTCATTGTCATGTTCAAGAAACCAGTCTGAGATGATTCGCACTTTATAACATGGTGCATTATCCTGCTGGTAGTAGCCATCAGGAGATGGAATGGACATGGTCAGCAATAATACTCAAGTAGGCTGTGGTGTTGACACGATGCTCAATTGGTACTAATGGGCCCAAAGTGTGCCAAGAAAATATCCCCCACACCATTACACCACCACCACCAACCTCAACCGTTGATAAAAGGCAGGATGGATTCATTCTTTAATGTTGTTGACGCCAAATTCTGACCTAATATCCAAATGTAAAAAAAATCTAATATCACATACACACAGAAAACAATCCAATAATAAATTAAATTTAATAAATTGAATGATGAATACATTTGAAATAAAATGTATTTGCTTAATGAAATTTTCAGTAGTGGCAGACTTTTGGACCCCACTGTATGTAATATTAGTAATATAAACCTCAACAAACAACAGCGATGTTCATCTACAGATGGCAAATGTCTTTTCTTAACATAATGTTACTTGTTATTATGGTCCATCTGTGAAATATTTGAATGATAAAATTGGCTGTGAATGAACACATGCTGAAACTGCCCTTTAATTCAAATAGATACAGTTTGGCTGTCATGAAAAAATTACATGCTAACATAAAGCAGAGCTAAAAGCCACAGTAGTTAATAATGTTACATGCTTGTTTTCTAACTAACACATGAATTTTGTAACATAATCAAAATAAAGGAAGATGTTAAACCTGGCTGGGATGCACAGGTTGAAAATTATGCCACTTTAAGCTTCTGATAGAAAATGCACTGTTTTAGCAAGAAAGAAAAAAGTATGTAGCAAAGATCTTAATAATTTCCTTGGGTCTTCTTTTTTTTGAAGGTGCTGTTGTGTGTTTTAAATAGTGGTGCTACATTTTAAAGGATAAATATATGTTTCTTTGTTTATGTTTGCCAGCCTCGTGAGAAATTTAACACAGGAGGGAAAAAGGAAAGAAAGTGTTAGTCCTTTTTTGTTTTTAAACTTGCAGCTATTATAATATGTGTTTATGTTATGTGTTTTTAAATTAATCGCCAAGAAGTTTGATACAGTAATCACATTTTTTTTGCCATTCTGCACATTTTGAGCAATAGCACTTTTGACAGTGAGACAGTTCTGTAAAAACAAAAAAGTAGTGCTTTGATTTAAAGCGATTGTTCACCCAAAATGAAACGTCTGTCAATGGCATTTGAAGGTTAAAATAAAATAAAAAATGTCCGCATAATGAAAATCAGTGGTCACCAACACAGTTTAAATTTCCACAACACTACTCAATATTCAATATCGCCGGATTTACGTTCTAATATGAAGCAAATGTTGTCAAAGTTTGCAAAAAAAAGACAGAATATCCTAAACAGTGTTGGGGAAAGTTACTTTAGAAAGTAATAAATTAAAATATTGAGTTACTACCCAAAAATTACTAGTTGCATTATTTAGTTTTTTTTTTATAGTTATGTTACTTTTGAGTTACTTTTGTCTTAAGTTTTATTACCTGGCTGAGGCTTGATCTCTTTCAGAACTTTTCTGATAATAAAAATGTTTTAGGATAATGTTATCGAAGAACTTCCTGACCCCAGAGCTCTACATGCCGTATATACAGATTACTGAAGGTTTAAAGCAATGTTTGCTACTTTTGTACAATTTGTCTTAAAGGAGTGGTCCATCATATTTTAAACTTTAGTTGATGTGTAATGTAGCTGTGTGAACATAAACATCACTTCTAAATGTATTGCACTCAAAGTTCGGTGCAAAGTCTTTCTTCGAGTTAGCTTAGCAAGGCCTTCAGTGAATGAAGTTTATAGGGACTTCAAAAAAATACATCCGGGCTAGTGAGATCACAAGGTCTGCTGGTTATGCACATTCACCACGTGCATACACCCTGTGCAGCGAAGGTGCATGGCCAGAGGCACTGTAATGTTAAAAGCAGTGAAAGCTAAAATGTCGTCCAAATTCTGCTATTTCCGCAGAGCTTGTTCTGTTTCTGTATTTGGCTTTCAAAGGACACAACACAAAGAGAGAAGTGCTTACAATTTAATTTTAATCATGTTCCAGAGAATTATAATAAATATATAGCTACCATTTGACAAAGGAGAACTTCCAGAATCTCTCCCAGTTCAGTGCTGGATTCGGCTAAAAACTCCTCCAACCAACGAAGCTGTGGATTGTGAGCCACAAACTGTAAGTACTTTTATTTGTTAAAATTGATGAACTACAGGCACAGTTTCTAGCGTTAACAGTATGTTGTAGCAAGGATGTAAACAATGGGAAATGATGTTTGGCACCTCTAACAATTTTGATAATAATACACATTTATCAGTCAAACAGCCACAATCTTCTACATCTCAAATAACAAACTTGCAGATTTGTGAACATTTTACAAGATTTGTGAACATTTTATGTTACTTACATATGCTTATTCCGAATTTATGTGAAAGATTTGTCAGAATTTATTTAAGAGAGCAGGTGTGAGGCTTTGTGTGCTCTTAATTTTTCTGTCTGATTAAACTAATGCTACCAACAGCTGCTCTGACTGTTTACACATCGCAAAAGCGTGCGCTTGTAGGGGCGTGATGTGGAGCCAATCCGCAAGCTGGCCAATCAGAGGAACTAGAAAATATGACAGTCGTTTTCATGTTAGCAGAATAGCAGTATTTAATTAAAGTAAGATATATGAAAAAATAGCATGATTTTCTACAAATGAAGCGTGACCACACATTGCTTTGCATCTTATAAACACAACCAAGCCTTATAAATACACCCTGGACCACCCCTTTAAGTAAAATCACTGTCCATTGAGACAATCCCCTTTTCCTATTTTCATGCGCTCAAAATAATGAACACATGCTCTCATTGACTGCGTGATTCATGGTGACCACTTTAATTTTAATTCAGAAATTAATTTTATAAAAGCTAATTAATTAAACAAAGAAGTAACTGTTGTTACATAAAAAAACTCAAATATCATTACGTAATTTTTTTAAGTAATGTGTTACTTGTTACTTAGAAAAGTAATATTGTTACACAACTCGCGTTACTTGTAATGTTTTACACCCAACACTGATCCCAAATTTAAATTTGGAATTTGGAATTGCATTTCTATCAAGTTGCTTGAGTGGATGACTGTAACTGTATTATTGGTAACCTAGTAACCAACAGTAAACAACTAGACAAGCAAAAAAGGAAACTGATTGGTCACTTGGATGTATTGTTTGCAATGTCAGAGTTTATTTGGCAAATGTGTTTCCATCACCTATTCGCATTAACTCTTTCTAAACCACCTCAAGCGAGCTTAAAACTTTTTTGCAAATTTTGATTCCAATTTTTTAGCGTTTTTATCACTCATTTCTCATGCGATACTTCAAAATGCACATGAGCATAAATAGTGTTTGTAATAACATGAAAGTGAGTAAATCATTTTTATTGTTGGTTGATAGAATACTCCATTAACTGAACCTAAAATAGTTCTAGCATTGAAATTTTGTATTTAAGAACAATTTTAAGATTGCTGACAAACTCGACTTATTAATGTACAAGAAATATTGAAATCTAGTGCAAAACAGTTTTATTTATACACTATAAAAATGCATCAGAACAGAGGAACAGGGTAGAGTATGGTAATTTGTAAAGAACCAGTACATTCATGTATTTGGGTAGACACTTGATTTGACTAACGGCACTTTGACTTTGCAGTAAAGTTACTTATAATTCGTAAATGCAAGAATGTAGCCTGTAAGACGCAGGGTAGATTTCACCCACAGCACCTTAGTCTTGATATGAAACCAGTCTGTTTTGATGAAGCCAAACGAGGGTAATTTGCTAACACTTTTGTTCAGTTTAAAGCGATAGTTCACCCTAAAACAATTCACTTACTCACCCTTAAGTGCTTAAGAGTTTCTTTCTTTTGTTAAGCACAAAAAAAGTTTTATAGAAAATGATCAAAAGCAGTAAGCATTCCTATGAATATATATATATATATATATATATATATATATATATATATATATATATATATATATATATATATATTTATTTTTTGTTAGGTTTCCTACTGGTCATGAAATTTTAAAAGGTGTATTCCAGAATTTTATATGCACTGTAAACAATATTTATTAACAGTTTCCATATTTTGTTATCCACAAGTGTTTTCTGTTTATTTACAGTTGTGAATTGCATTATGGATTATTGATTTCTGCTCTGTCCACTTTTGTTATGAAAAAAGTACTCTACAGTTTAACAAAGTGACTTTTATTGACATTTTAGTAGTTTGAAATAATATAATGTATAAGAAAAAACTGAGAAATAAGACTTATTACTTATGTAAAATAAATGACGGTTTATTACAAAATATACTACACTAACACAGACAATATATTACATTTAATTAAATATACCTTTATTTGTATAGCGCTTTTGCAATGTAGATATCACTTTAAACTCCTAAAACATCACTTTTTTCAAACTTTTGCAGATTAAAGTTGTTGGAGGGAAGACCGAGGGTCCCATAATGCAATTTAAAAGCATAAATAAATGAGAAATTAAACAATAAAAAGTCACAAATTATAGAAAAATGCTAATTTACAAATAATTTTTACAGTGTATATATCTGGAATATTTTTGTTTGTCATTTTAAATGTTACTTTCCATCAATTCAAATGTAATTGTTTTACACGTTTTGCCTATTTTTCTGTGTTGTTTTATTCATTTTCTGCTTGTCAGCTGACAGTCAAATATATATATATATATGGGCCCTGTGATAGACCTGGTGCAATAAGGCGCAAGACGTGTTTAGTGCGATTTGTTGCTAATTTCAGACCAGCACAACTGTAATTTTTACGTTTTGCGCCACGTTGTACAATCGGGGGTGTGACAGTCTTAAAAGGAGGTGTGTTAAGGTACATTGTTGGCATGCTGCTATTTTGAGGAACTGAAATAGACGTGCCATTGATTAACTAAAACCTGTTCTAAAGTCCAGCGCAGGTTGCGTTAGTCAAGTTAGTATAAGTCAGAGCTCATTTTGCCGGATCCGGCACCTCATTATACTGATCCCCCTTCTCAACCGCCCTTCTCCCCCGTCTGCTGTTCACTTTCTTCCGCAACTCCCCATCCCTCGAGAGCGACAAGAGCAGGAGCATATTATTCCGTCACTAAAATAGCAAAAGGTCTTTAATGCTTTTGCGCCTATATCATTAAAATAGAGCCCTGTAATATGAAAATTAGAGTTGCTAAACAAAAAGATGTACAACTTGTTTTGTTTTGCTAAAAATGAAGAAAAGTAAATAAATTCAGACGTCTTTGCACATACATGAAAAATAAGGTGGAGATAGGTCATGATAATGTAGCTTTTTAGTCAGTAAAATCAGGAAATAAAAATCTGGGAACCCTCATTTATAAACAGAAAAGGGAAACTCAATCAGGTTTGTGAAGAGTGAGTAAATGATGACCGAATGATCATTTTTGGGTGAACTGTTCCTTAAATCTATGCTTTTTTTTATTACTGTACAAGTTGCATGTGACAAGATTAATAGGACTTCTCATGTGTGAAACTAAAATAAAAAACATACAAAGGAATAACTAACAGCACTTGGCATTTGGGTTCAGAAGTCAGAATTATAAAAGCAACTATTTATATTTCCGTGTTTTGACCTCTGTTCGTGATGTTTGGTTCAGTGGTGGCGAAGTCATCCACTCCATCGACACTGTGATTACAATCTTTTTTTGTGGTTCCTTCATGTTTTTCTGTATTCCTGGTTCTGTTGTATTTATTAGAAGGAGATCTAAAGTACTGTAGTGCTGTGTGAGCATGAGCTAGTGCACATCCATCAGTATTTTATTGTGAGTGAGCATGCTATAATGCTTTATCCAGTGGCTTTGTGCAATATGTGACGATATTTTCATAATGCAATGAAAAGAAATGGAATTGTACAAAGAAATGTGGAGGATATTAGGGTCAAACTAAATTAGGGTCAACCTAATTCACAAATGATTATTTGACTATTTGGTTGGTTGGTTGGGTGATTGATTATATATTATATAATATACTCAATGAACCAAGCGCTTTAATTTCGCAATAGAATCTGAGAGTCTAAGCTAAATCTAAGTCTGTAGCTAATTTTACATGCACCAAATTTTGCCAATCTGAATTAATTGAATTCTATTTTGCAGGTCTGTTTACATATACTATACATTGTGGTTCGATTGTTTATGGATGTTTTTATATACATTCTGATTAAAACACAAAATTGATGCTTGTTGTTATTTTAAACATTTCATAAACCAGCAATTTTTTACCATTTTTCCTCAGTCCACCAGTTCTTTCCATCCAGTTCCATCTTTACAATTAAAGACATGTACCTGTTATATGATTATGAATATGAATATTAGATCTGGATAGGATTGTGAAAGTATATTTGGGTTTAAGAGTTTACATGGTCTTTCATTTTGCTGTTGGTTTAAATTAGAAAATTATTAGAAAATTAGAACATTAATGTAAACATAGCCACTGTGTTTTATTTGTTTATTATCAGTATCAACTAATATGAATAGATACAGCAAACAAGGTTCAGACCTTGACAAAATCAATTGACTGACTAAAAACATAAATGGGTACACACAAAAAAAAGTATATAGTTTAATAGTAAGTTGGTAATCTAGTGTATTTGAATACTTTTTAGTTTTGCACAATTATGTCAGTTTTTGCACAATAAATGTCAATATTTTGGCAAATTTCAAGAAGGGATTCGTTGTTTTTAGGAAGCAGATTTAAGTATGGATTTTACCAAAAAAAAACGTTAGACTAATTAAGATACTGAAAATTTTATTGGTCATACAGTGTATATATATATATATATATATATATATATATATATATATATATATATATATATATATATATATATATATATATATATATATATATATATACAGTACTAAACCGCTTGTTTTTTCTTCATTATTAATTATTTTACTGAACATGATTTAAACCTTTGATACATTTTAGACAGCATTTTAAGAGAGGGAGCAGGTTAAGATAAAAAAATCTGACATTTTGTACATATTAGATTCAGATTTTATTTACAAATTTATCTAGACTTTTTAAAGTATTTAATAATTTTGCACTGACAAAATTGTAGGATTATTCAAAATACGTGCAGCTCATTTTCTTCATGCAATTCATATTTTCATATTTAATATTTCATTTTACATATTATTGCTGATATTGCAACATTTTTACATTAATCTATTATCGGCTGATAAATATCAGTATCTGATACATGGGTGTATCTGTGGGTGCAGTTGCTATGGTTAATACTAATGTTTGGGGAAGTGCATTTATTTTGAACTTTGATCAAAACTAACTGGAATTGCCTGTGCATTTCAACAAATTTAACAAGTTTAAGGATTTAATCTATTATCGGCTGGTAAATATTGGTATCCGATCTATGGGTGTATCTGTGTACATTTGCTATGGTTACTACTAAAGTTTAGGGGAAGTGCATTTATTTCGAACTGTGATAAAGAAAAAACTGACTGGAACTACCTGTGCATTTCAATAAATTTAACGAATTAACAAATTTAATTTGTTTATTTATTATCGGCTGATAAATATCAGTATTCAGTACATGTGTGTTGCTATGGTTACTATTAATGTTTGGGGGAAGCGCATTTACATCGAACTGTGATTAAAACTGACTGAAACTACCTGTGCATTTCAACAAATTTAACGAATGAACGAATTAACCTATTATCACCTGATAAATATTGGTATTCGATACATAAATGTATATGGGTGCAGTTGCTTTGGTTACTACTAATGTTTGCGGGAAATGCATTTATTTCGAATTGTGATCAAAACTGATTGGAACTGCCTGTGAATTTCAACTAATTTAAAGAATTAACAAATTGAATAAATTAATGTGTATATGGGTGCAGTTGCTTTTGTTACTACTAATGTTTAGGGGAAGCGCATTTATTTGGAACTGTGATCAAAACTGGCTCAAACTACCTGTGCATTTTTAAAATTTAACTATTTTACCTATTATCTGCTAATAAATATCAGTATTCGATACTAGAGAGTGTCTATGGGTGCAGTTGCTTTGGTTACTAATGTTTGGGGGAAGCGTATTTATTTCGAACTGTGATCAAAACTGACTAGAACTACCTGTGCATTTAAATGAATCAACAAATTTAACAAATGAATCATTTATTGGCTGATAAATATCGGTATCCAATACATGGGTATGTCTATGGGTGCAGTTGCTATGGTTACTCTGGTGTATATGGATTTGGAGTAAATGCATTTATTCCGAACTGTGATGAAAACAGAACTGCCTGTGCATTTCAACGAATTTAACGAATTAATCTATTATAGGCTGATAAATATTGGTATCCGATACGTTGTGTATTAATGGGTGCAGTTGCTATGGTTACAACCAGGGCTTTACATTAACACCCGCCAACCCGCCACGCCAAATGCAGGTAGATTTCGGCGGTGGCGGGTAAGACAGACACTCCCACTAGCCACTTTGGCTAGTTGAAAATAATTTTCCCAGATAATAATTCTTAAAAGCAGGGTTCGACAATATGGAAGGTCCAATATACATGCACAGGTGATCGAGAAGCAACACGACTGACAAAAGTAATTGCGTTCGCAACTTCGCACGAGCAAAGCAGGTGAATACCGAATGAGAGGATAATCACTCGCGCTAACGCCCTATTCACACGGGGCGTCATCGTCAACGCTTCCCATTCACTTTGAATGGGTGACGTCAGGTGTTGCCGAACTGCATTGTGGATCCGTCGGCACTGCTTTAGAAGCGTTGCTCGCTCAGAAGTTGGGACTAGCTCAACTTTTCAAGCGCCAACGGAAGCGTCAGCCAATCAGATCGCTGTATGCAAATACACCAGCTCAGACAGTGGCCTATTGCTGACTGGATTTCATTGGCTGACGCTTTTAAAGCCCCGTGTGAATAGGGCGTAACAGCTAAAGTGATGCGCGCGACTGTTTATAACGCGTGCGCGTTATAAACAGTCGCGCGCATCACTTTAGCTGTTACGCCCTATTCACACGGGGCTTTAAAAGCGTCAGCCAATGAAATCCAGTGGACGCCCTATTCACACGTTTCCTTTAGTGAAGCAACTGTGTCTAGAAATACAACTGATGCGATCGGTTCTCTTACAAATAGACTGAACAAAAAGGGAGAAACATGCACCTACAGTCTTGCTGCATTCAAGAGTTCCAGAGTTGACTTATTGTAAGCAGCGCCAGTTGCTTTGCTTTAATCATTTTTTGAACAGATTATTTATGGGTCTAACATTAACCATGCATGTGTGATCATCCTTTCATTATCACACAGTATGTTTTTTACCTGCGTTCTTTTGCGTAATATGGTTTAATTATCATTTTTCTACAATAACATTGCTTTAATGGGAGATCTGGTGATCTGGGACCTTTAGCCAGGACAGATTACAGTGCATATGTTTTGTTAAATAAAAAGTATATTCAGCTATATTTTGCTTGTTTTGACACATTTAAAATTTGTTGCTAAGAAATAATTAACTGTTTATGTATGGTGTGGTCAGAGATAAATGAGGTAAATCCTTCATTTTGGGCTCTGAAAATTATGAAAACTAATTGTTATATATGAAACCTTGACCCATTTGCTCGATTGAGCAAGCTCATACACGACACAATGTGAAATGAATGAGGAGGCAAGTAGAGATAACGCAATCTCTAAATCAAATAATTTTAGCATGTCAAGGTCATATTTATGTGTATAAAATATATTTTCCCAACAATTAAATTGTGGCTAGTTGAAATGGTGATTGGCTAGTGATGTTGGAAAACTACTAGCCACAGTGGCTGGTGATCAAAAAAGTTAATGTTAAGCCCTGGTTACAACTAATGTTTGGGGGAAGGGCATTTATTTCAACTGTGATCAAAACTGACTGGAACCACCTGTGCATTTGAATGAATTTAACAAACACCCTCCGCCAATGAGATCAAGAATTTCAATAGGCCATGAATAATAAACTGTAATGCATTTGTGCCAGAAATGTATTTAGATGTGCATTTATCTAAAACTAACTACACACCTTAGAATATTCATCAACCAATCAGAATCAAGCATTCAACCAGACCAAATTCAACCAAAATAACAAAATGATGTAATAATAATGGATAAAAATATCAGTGTGAATAATTTTTTTTTCCTTTTTATGAATAAGGTTGGGCCCTAGAAACGTAGGTATGCCATTATAGATGTGACAATCAGAAGTAGAACGTTTTCTGTTCTATTGTTTGGTGTTTCTCGATAATAATGAGTATAATTTGAGCAAATGTATAATGTTGTGCCATGTTGGTTTCTTTCAAAGAAAAATACTGAATTTGTTTTCTCTAGACTCTATTATATTAATGTGTGTGCCTTTCTCTTGGAACATTGTCATCTGTATTACACTTGTGATACTGTGAGATTCAAAGTCTCGCACTAGTATCCTTGCTGCTGTACGTGATATTCTGAATAATAGAAATGAGATTAGAATTAATCATTAAAGACTGATTTATTAATGCAATATGCCTGTTATCCTTCTTTTGTGGTGACTGCGACATTATTAAAATCTGAGCGGTCATGTATTTGATCAGATACACTTTCTTTTCTGTGTTTCATTCCTGATGATGTTGTAGTTTTAGATATGAATTTAAAGTTATAGTCAAATGTCATTTTACAATAAGGTTTCACTATAGTTAATGTATTTACGAATATGAACTAATAATCAACAGTACTTGTACAGCGTTTATAATTAACAGTTCAACATTTACTAATGCACAGTTAACATCCAAATGCTTGTGAGTTAGCAATGTTGAGTTAGCATGAACTAACAATGAATGACTGAATTTTTAATGAACTAACATAAATAAATACTGTAACTTAATTAACATCAACTAATACAACCCTATTGTTAATTTTTACCCAAATGTAGTGTTTATGGAGCTGTGAATACAATATCTTTATTTGCATGTATTTATTATTGCAGTACAGAAGGTGAGCACTAGAGGGTATCCTTGATTTTACTGCATAGGCAACACTAGTTTTAGGATTTCTGTGAAGATCTTTCTGTACTTATAAAAATGCAATGGTTTTCAACTGAAAATTCAACCCGAACACATTCGTACACACAGGAAAGTATGACTTTTAATATTCAACACCAGCACTCTCATGTCTGTGTGACTGTTTAAATTCTGCCGTTTTAGTCAAGCTTTGGAAAATATTGAGAATTTTTTTTTTCTGAGCATATTACAGTTCATGGAGTTATTGGTCTTATCATTTTCCTTGTAAACTCTTAGATGAATTGAGCTTTAGAAATCACATACACAGAGCTTAAATGCTGAAACATTTTGATGTAAGAGTTTGTTTACGTGCTGCCAAGTGCATGTATATTATATTCAGTCTAAGAAAAACCTTTTTTGCTTTTAGCACATCATCTTGTACAATTTCAAATATTTCTTAAGTGTTATTTAATGGGGAGAAGATTTGTTCAACACATTTTAATCGTAACTCATTTCTAATTATTAGTGTCTTTTGTCTTTGTCATGATGACAATATTTTACCAGTTATTTATTCAGGATACTACTATTCAGCAAGTGCAATTTAAAGGCTAAACTAGGTTAATTAGGTTAACAAGTCAATTTACCGGACAACAGTGATTGTTCTGTAACCAGTCAGGAAAAAACTATTCATAAATGGGTTAATAATTTTGACTGAAATATTTTATTGAGTCATTTGTTTTTATTTCCACCAAAGTAAAAGAAACAAGACTCCAAAAGAAAAATAGGAGTAATACTGTATTAAATTTCCTTGCTATGCTAAACATCGCTTGGGGAGTATTTTAAAAAGCAGTAAAAATTTACTAGAGGGCCAATAAATTTGTCTATAAATGTAACCTCCAAGTTTTTTTTTAGTTTAGGTTAAACTTTTTTGCCAGTTCTGCTTGGCAAAGAAAGGAAACTTGTCTTTAACACTGGATTTAAGACAACAGTTATAAGAATCACACAATAGCAACACAAATCAAGACAACAACACAAGTTAAAGTTTTAAAAACCAAATAAGCCCTATACATACAGTGTATCCGGAAAGTATTGATAGCGCTTTACTTTTTCCACATATATTTTTATGTTACAGCCTTATTCCAAAATGTATTACATTCATTTATTTCCTTAAAATTCCACACACACAATACCCCATAATGACAATATGAAAAAGCATTCTTTGAAATTGTTGAAAATTTATTAAAAATAAAAAACCTGAAAAATCACATGTACATAGGTATTCACAGCCTTTACTCAATACTTTGTTGATGCACCTTTAACAGCGATTACAGCCTCAAGTCTTTTTGAATATGATGCCACAAGCTTGCACACCTGTCTTTGGGAATTTTTGCCCATTGCTTTTCGCAGTACCTCTCAAGCTCTACTAGGTTGGATGGGAAACTATGGTGTACAGATGAGCGGTGGCTGGTTTTCTCCAAACGGAACACCTTCGTTGTGCATTCACTCCGAAGAGTTTGATTTTAGACCAGAGATTTTTGTTCTTCAGGTGCCTTTTTGTTAATTCCAGGTGGGGAGTGGCTTCCGTCTGGCCACTCTATCATACAGGCCTGATTGGTGGATTGCTGCACAGATGGTTGTCCTTCTGTAAGGTTCTCCTCTCTCCACAGAAGAATGCTTGAGTCAGTTAGAGTGACCATCGAGTTATTGATCTCCTCCCTGACTAAGGCCCTTCTCCCCTAATCACTCAGCTTATGGCCGGCCAGCTCTTGGAAGAGTCCTGGTGGTTCCAAACATCTTCCACTTACGGATGATGGAGGCCACTGTGCTCATTAGAACTTTCAAAGCAACAGAAATTTTTCTGTAACCTTCCCCAGAGTTGTGCCTCGTGACAATCCTGTCTCAGAGGTCTACAGACAATTCCTTTGTCTTCATGCTTGGTTTCTGCTTTGACATGCAATGTCAACCATGGGACCTTATATTGACAGGTGTATGCCTTTTCAAATCATGTCCGAACAACTGAATTTACCACAGAAGTACTATTAATGAAGCTGCTGACACATCTCAAGAATGATCAGTGGAAACAGAATACACCTGAGCTCAATTCAGAGCTTCACGGCAAAGGTTGTGAATACTGATTTACATTTGATTTTTCAGGTTTTTTAATTTTAATAAATTTGCACCTCTTAAAAATTATTATTTTTTTTCATATTGTCATTATGTTTCCCAGAGATGGGTTGTGGCTGGAAGGGCATCCGCTGCGTAAAAACTTACTGGATAAGTTGGCGGTTCATTCCGCTGTGGCCACCCCAGATTAACAAATGGACTAAGCCGACAAGAAAAGGAATGAATGAATTGTCATTATGGGGTATTGTGTGTAGAATTTTGAGGAAATAAATTAATTTAATCCATTTTGGAATAAGGCTAACCTAAAAACATGGAAAAAGTAAAGCGCCATGAATCAGGGGCGGACTGGGACAAAAATTCAGCCCTGGCAGTGTAGCCACACCAGCCCATAGTACCACACTGACACAAACCCACCCACAGACACGCACGTTCAAATTCATAGGTATAGAGATGGTGAAATAATGTAAGCAATACCATTCATTCATTAATTTTCTTTTCAGCTTAGTCCCTTTATTAATCTGGGGTTACCACAGCGGAATGAACCGCACATGGAGACCTAAAGTGATTGTTAGCACTTGCATGCTCAGTTCTTCTTATAAACTTTGTTGAGAGAATAAAGAATCAAAAGAAATCTGGATTGATTGCATCATGAGAGGATTAATTACATACTGTATCCTATGCATGCATTTAATGTTTTACTTCAAAGACTAGCTATGTATTCAGAGTTCACTACAAATGCCTACAGAACTATGGCTATAGCTATATGTTGCATGTTACACTATATTGCTAGTAGCACACAGCACTCTGTATCAACTAAATCACGTAATCTGCTGATAATTTTAAAATGTAAAGGAGTTCTATGCTAAGCTTACAACTGTTAAACACTGTAGGTTACTGTCAAAAACTGTCAGAAGTGAATGGTGTGAAAAATAGCAGGTTTTAAAATAATGACTTATTTAAGTATATGAAGTATATTTTCTGTTTTCTTACCTCCTCTACCACGCTTCTGTCCTCCGATGCAGTGGCTGAATTTAAGTTTTTCGAAAATATTTCAGTTTATTTTATGCATTTTGCAGCGTCTGATGTTAAAGTCCTTTCTTTGTTTTCTCCGATCTTTTTGGCACCGCCTTTACTTTTTTAACAGTCCATCTCTGAGCTTGTGTTGCACTTATTGTTTGACATTCTTGCCAGATTTTGATTATTTCCGGGTAACCTCTGATTGGTTCGGCCCATCTCGAAACCAGCTGGCCATCGCCGATTGGGCAAAATGCTTTACATTTATTATATTTGTTATTATTATTATTGCTATTATCATTGCATCAGATATCAGATATCATCATCATCATCATATCACATCTTGCAGAACACAAAAGCTGCCTGCATTTAAAAACCTTACGTATTAAAAAAAAAAAAACTCACCGGCCCACATTTAAAAAATAACTAACTAACTAACTAACTAACTTTTAAATTACTATTAAAAAAACAAATTTTGGGTGATGAGGTGGCACAATAGGTAGTGTTGTCGCCTCACAGCAAGAAGGTTGCTGGTTTCAGCCTCGGCTGGGTCAGCTAGCGTTTCTGTGTGGAGTTTATATGTTCTCCCCGTGTTTGCGTGGGTTTCCTATGGGTGCTCTGGTGTCCCCCACAAGTCTAAAGACATGCGCTATAGGTGAATTGGGTAAGCTAAAATTGTCCGCAGTGTATGTGTGTGAATGAGTGTGTATGAGTGTTTCCCAGTGATGGGTAGCAGCTGGAAGGGCATCCGCTGCATAAAACATATGCTGAATCAGTTGGCGGTTCATTCCGCTGTGGCAACCCCAGATTAATTAAGGGACTAAGCCACAAAGGAAATGAATGAAAAACAAATTGTAAGACGTGGAAAGTAGAGAGACTCAAACTGTATTTTTGGCTTACATTAACTTGTATGTTTTTAAAGCAAGTTTGTGCTCTATAATTGCACGTTTTATAAATTAATCTTTTTTTTTTTGGCAAGGAAAAGAACGATTAATATCCTGACAGTTCCTCGTCACTTTCAAAGGGCAGCTTTATGCAACATTTCCATTTGTGTTCTGCAGAAATAGCTGTTCAGAGTAAGTGAAATTTAAACTAAGAAAAAAATGTAAATCCAGCTCTTGTTTGAGAGGTCTGTAGAGCAGAAGAGCTTCAGCTTGGCTGTGTTTCAGAGAAAATAAACTTCCAGAACGGAAACACAACTTATCCAGACAGCTCAGCTCTGTGGTCAAGGAGCGAAGACCTCTCTGCTACATTAAACAAAGATGTCATCTAGGAGCAGAGAGTGAAAAAACAGCTGCTTCTGGCTGAAATGAATGTCAACATTAGTGTTCCTGCAGATCAAAGAATGGTTTGCTTGCCATTCGATTGGTTCGCTCTTATTGAGAAGCTCTGTTGGGCTCAGACTAACGTCACACACCACATCTGAGTTCACAACCCCTCAAATTTACATTTCTCAGAAGGTTTTGTCCCACCATTCATGAGCATTCCGGCCTACTTGTGTGTAGTACAACCCGTATTCAGTATAGGTCAATAACTGTTTTCCGTTTTAGTATATTTTAAGTAGAGGTGTAACGAATGCTACTTGTATTCATCCCGAACCGTCAGGGGTGTACAGGTGTCACAGTTCTGTTCATGTACAGTGATGACGAATACAGTCAGTTCAGATGTGATGTGTTGCAAAAAAGACAACCATTAACAAGCCAATCACAGAGAATATGTCTTTGCATCTGAAAGCACAAGATGTAGTGCTTAGTGATTGTTATTTTGTCAAATAAAACAGTTGTGGCAGCACGGTGGCTCAGTGGATAGAACTGTTGCCTCACAGTAAGAAGGTTGCTGGTTCGAGTCTTGGCTAGGTCATTTAACATTTCTGTGTAGAGTTTGCATTTTCTCCCCGTGTTGGTGTAGGTTTCCTCCGGGTTCTCCGGTTTCCCCAACAGTTTAAAGACGTGCGCTATGTGTGAATTGAATAAACTAAACTGGCCAGAGTGTATGAATGTGAATAAGTGTGTATGGGTGTTTGCCAGTATAGGGTTGCAGCTAGAAGAACATCCGCTGTGTAATACATATGCTAGATAATTTTTTGGTTCATTTCACCTGATAAATAAAGCGACTAAGCCAAAGGAAAATAAAGAAATACAGTTGTCATGCCAACTTGCTTCTGTAAACAGCCACTTTGAGTTCTTCTGATTGGTTTACTGTATTGGAACTGACATTGATGAGTGGCACCGCGAGTAAAAGTTATAAATATTTTATATTGACAAAGTGTCTAAAAAACGTGTTGCTTGTGCTTAAGGCGCTGCAAATTGTAAGGGAATAATGGTCACAGGTCTGTCAGTACATGTTTACATAAAAAAGAATGGAAATTTAAGACATTTTGCCATTTTGTGGACATATACTACCTTACAAAAGTCTTGTCATCGATCCCTGTTGTAAGACCAGCAAATAACAACTTGGCTTCTAGTTGATCATTTGGAAAAGTGGCAAAAGGTCGATTTTTCTGATGATCATCTGTTGAACTGCATCCCAATCATCACAAATACTGAGGAAGCCCTATTGGAACCTGCATGGACCCAAGATTCTCAAAATCATCATGACCATAGTTTGGTGTTACATTGAGTATAGGGTGTGCGAGAGATCTGCAGAGTGAATGGCAACATCAACAGCCTGAGGTATCAAGACATTCAGCAGGCTAGCGCTCCTTCAGTCTCCACATCAAAGTTCCTAAAGAAAAGGTCAAGGTGCTCCAGTATTGGCCAGCCCAGTCACCAGACATAAGCATTATCGAGCATGTTTGGGGTAAGATGAAGGAGGAGGCATTAAAGATAAATCCAAAGAATCTTGATGAACTCGGCGAGTCCTGCAAGATCACTTTCCACTTCTGATACCAAATCATCAACTAGAAGTCCAACGAATGTGACTGCACCCACAGTGGCATTGATTTGTGAAAGGAATAAACTCAAACAAATACTAATTTTAAATACATTTTGACCAATCATGTATTGAGTAAAAGTGCAGGTCAGATAAAGTCAAGATATCAGGCTTATCACAATTCTGTCAAAGTGTAACAGTTAGATTAAAGTGTGTACTGTGTGTTCCATAAATGTAAACAGTCTTGTGACAGCTACTATTTGTTTGTGTGGACATTCCACCAAAGCCAATGGGAGGTGAGCCTGCGACCTTTAGCCGAAAAGGGTTAACAGCTAAAGCTAATCTCTGCATTCACTAAGAAAAATGGAGGCTCGTTGGGAATTACAGCTCTTGTGCTGTTTTTGCTGAAGGTATTTCATCGACTTCATTGAAGTATAGTTAACTGCCAAGCAAAATAAACTTCTGACTGAGAGGCATCTGTTTGTATGAGTTGGCAGTGAAGGATGTTTACAAGAAGAACGCGGAAAAAGTGAAAAAGGCCAACTAATATTATTAGAAAGCACACTTGTTTCTGTAAAGTGTGTCATAGCGTAGTAAGGACTGGATTGTTTGTGCATTTATTAGTGTCCGGTGTGAATTCCTATGACACGGTAGAACTTCTTCATGATGTCATCAGAAATGTTTCTTCACAGTCACATTGTGATTCACACACAGTGTGTGTGCATTTCCAAGCTCAGAGGACTGCAGTAGGCGGTAGTGTTGCATCTGTTGCATAGCTTTAGCTTTTTATAGACGCTCTGTTTTTAAGTGTATACGCCAATGAATGATTGGACAAAATATGCAGGAATGACCGCAGATGACTAAACTTCTTCCTCTCTCTACAAATATATATATTTTAAAACAATGTCTTCCAAACATGCCTTTGAGTCACAATTGGTTGGGAAACAGCCAAAATGTCAACAGTCTGTTTCTGCACTGATAATGAGATCATTCCCTCGCTATCCTAGTCATTTTATTGATTTCTTGCCCATAATTTGAAGTCTGAATTGAGCAACGCTGAATTATATAACGCATGAATACAATGTGTCACTGTGGATTTTATCATATAAAAAATAAAACAACAGCTCACCATCTGCTGACACATTTCCATAGACGCACTGTGTAAAGCTAGTCACTCTAATTCTGCATAATATTTTTTTGCAGTCACACTCGTTATATGTAAATAATATAAACACATACTGCATAGATGTCATATTGCCAGTATAAATGGCATATTAATTCGGCCATTTACTCACCATCATTTGCAGTGCGGCTTTATTTTATCTGTGAAACATATAAAAGGAGATACTTTGAAGAAATATTTGAAATCAAACACAACTTTGAGGTCTTAACTCTCAAATTTAAATGTATTCAGATCAAAAACACGGACAAAAATCCACCAAAATCTGTTGTGGTTGGTTCAAATACTACATTTGTGTGCTGCTCATTGGAATTTGAGATAAAACAAACTGTAAACAACCTAAGCTGCTTAATTTACATACAAAATTGTGCAATTTGCCCTATAGACGTTGGACGTCCCTCCTGGAGAAAACAAAAACAAACAATAGAAACTATCATTGACGTTCTAATGGTTTCCAAACACAGAAAACTAGTACTTATTAAAAGCCAATAACTTTTAACCATTAAAACCAATGTGTTTTTAGACAATGAAGGCAATGAATGACCCATAGGAATTAACCATTAGAGTTTTCACCAGAACTAATTTCCTAGCAAGCAATTTTTAGTTTTAAAGGATGCCTAATAGATGTCTAAACATAGTCATCTTGGCTAAATCAAGGCTAAATTTGGGCTGTCAGTGAAAATTGTATAGACCTCAGGCCAAAACTAGACTAGTCGTCAAATAAACAGAAATTAATGACATATATAGTCTGTCTAATCTGTCTGTTTGACAACTAGTCTAGTTTTGGTCTATTAGATTGTCTCTGACAGCTTAAGTTTAGCCTTGTTTTAGCCAAGCTGTCTACATTCAGATGTCTATTAGAATTGTTTAAAATTGTTTGCTGGGTTAACTTATGTTATAATGATTTACATCATTACAAATTGGATTCTATTGCTGCTGCTGCTGCTGCTGTTTTTTGTCAGATTAATTTTAGTGGGTGTATTGTGTAAATTCCCCTTCAGGGTCACACAAGTGTCAGTAGATTTCCAAAAGGGAACATTCTCAAAATAGGCTACTGTTATGAAAAGGTTTTTCTAACATTTTGCTGTTTTTCCAGATACGTTAATAGATTTCTTCATGGGTATCTTTTGTTTAAAATCATAATCAAACCATTATTCATGAAACATTTTCAGGGTTAATACGGTCATGGAAAACCTGGAAATGTCATGGAATTTTGACATTGTATTTTCCAGGCATGGAAAAGTTTTGGAAAAACAGAAAAACCTAAAGTTTTGGAAAAGTCATGGAAAACAGATGTCTGTATACCAGAATATAGGTTAGTTGTCTTTACTTCTTTTCTGTCCTTGGCTAATCACATACTTTCACATTATTACTGCGGTGTAAGCATTGTCTAAATTTTACATGCAAATTTAAACTGAATATATTGTTGCGTGTTTTACGAGATGATGAAATAAATTTGAACATGCAGTGTTTTTCTGTTATCACGCATATGTAGACATTGCATGAAACTTGTCATAAAAATGGACTTAAGTGTCTTTAAAAAATCCTGGAAAAGTCATGGAATTTTAGTAGTTAAAATGTGTATGAACCCTGATTTTTGTGAACATTTAATTATTAAGACATTAGTATTTGTAGGGTTCAGATTTGGATTTTTTTTTAAATAATTCTATAAATATGCTAAAACTGATTAAAAATGTCTATTTAAAACAATTCATTTGAAATTAAATGTTTTTTTTCAATGTTTCAAGAATAACAAATCAGATTTCATGGCATATTCAAGGGCAAAACAATCTTAGGAGGACATATTTATATTTGGTAGATTGCAGATAATCACACTAACTATTGCAGATTGATTACAAATATTATTGTGAAGAATTTAAACTAGGCTATATCAGTGTAAATGTAGAGAATTCGTTTTTACAATATTAGACAGCTTTCTGTAATTATTGTCCTTTAAAAGAAAACTTCTACCAAAACTGCTAATTCTGTCATCCTTTACTTACCTTTGTTCACAATCAGTTTAAGTTTCTTTATTCTGTTAAACACAAAGTAAGATATTTTGAAGAAACAATTGAATTCTATAGCTATTTGTTTCAAATATGGAAGCCAAATGTTGCAGGTTTTCAGCTTTTTCAAAATACCTTCTCGTGTGACAGAATAAAGAAACTCCCGAAGGTTTGGAAACACTTGAGGGTGAGTAAATTGTAAGGCAGTTTTCATATTTGGGCAAACTATCCCTTTAAGAATATAGTTTTACTACAAACAAAAAAGGTTAATCGTTTAAACTTTGGCAATGATACAATAATAATGGTTTTGTTGCAAAAACCCTATTTTAATTGTGGTGTTTGTGATTGTTCATACAGATTAACTTTTGGGCTTTAAAGTAAAATTCAGTTGTTTTTAAATTTAACAATATTAGCCTATATGTACAGTTTTATGTCTTTAAATACTTTTCGCGGTCACCAAACCGACCGTGACCTCTTTTTTTTTCCGTATCAGAGCATTTTCAAAGCGTGACTTTTCTCTGAGTGGCGGTGAAGGACTGAAGTGTCATTGCCCCTTGTAAGGTCAGTGTATGGGAATTGTAGTAACCAGTTTAAGCGTGATATCTCTTACAACGTACATTTATGATGCGAGTATGCTACTGTCTTGTTACTCATACAAAATGAGTTTGGCAAAAGCTTACAAACACTAAACCGCGCGTCACAATAACGACACGTTTTGAAGTTTGGTCTAAATTTCAAAACAACAAAACGACATTTCCCACAATTCTCGGTGTGACGTATAGCGTTTGTTGACATTGCGTACGTGTGAATTGGATGCCTGTATATGGAGTGGTCATGGACAGAAATGACTTGATCCTAACGGTATTCCCGACAGTACGCTCAAGTTAAGCTTTTACACATGATTTTGATGGCCTAAAACGATACGGAAACGGACAGGGCTGCACTTGATTTCGCGCAAAGTTGAAAGTCAAGTCGACGCTGCTAGACACTTGCGTTATTATGATGCCACGAGACAACATGACTTCCACAGTCCAGAAAATCGCCAAACAGGCCCTCGCAACATTCCGAAACCCGTCTGTCATCGGCGAGCACAACAAAGTGTTTTTGGAGAACCAAAGCAAGCTGAAAAGCCTCTTGGCGGAGGTCAGAGCGGCGGACTTGAAGATCGCAGCCCGGACCCCCGAGAGCGCCCCGGTGCCGCATCAGCGCATCGCTCCTCCCGTCACATACATGCATATCTGCGAGACCGACTCCTTCAGCATGGGGGTGTTTCTGCTGAAAACGGGGGCTTCGATACCCCTGCACGACCATCCGGGGATGTACGGCATGCTGAAGGTGATCTACGGGAAGGTGCGGATCAGTTGTTTCGACCGCCTGGATAAACCGAGAGACGGCGCCAGCGGCGTGCAGTTCAACCCTCCGCTCATGCCCTTCCAGAGGGGCTCCTTACGGCCCTCAGTGCTGAAGTCCGTCGGGGAGTTCACAGAGGACAGCAGCCCGTGTGTGCTCTCACCCCAGCAGGACAATATCCACCAGATAGACGCTGTTGACGGACCCACCGCTTTCCTGGACATCTTAGCACCCCCGTACGACCCAGACGAAGGGAGAGACTGCCATTATTATAAAGTTTTGCAAGCTCATTCAGAGGCTGCAGATAAAAAGAGTGAAGTCCAGGATCAAGGGGACGTGTGGCTAATGGAAATACCCCAGCCTAGTGAATTTTGGTGTGGTGGTGAACCATACCCAGGGCCTAAAGTGACCCTCTGAGAGGGATGTATAACTGTATAAACTGGGATAATGATCACAGTCTGGAGTGATTCAGGAGTTTTTTTTCTTTTACCTGGGTACCTTAATGAGACAGTTCACCCAAAAGTGAAATCATTTTACTCATTCTTTACTTGTTTCAAAGCTTTTTTCTGTTCAACACAAAAGAAGATATATCAAAGAAACCTGTAACCATTTATGTACATAGTAGGACAAACAAACACAATTGAAGTCGATGGTTACAGGTTTCTAACATTCTTTGAAAAATATTTGTTTGTAAAAGATTTGGAAACACTTCAGTGTGAGTAAATGGTGAACTGTTTTCTTGGACAGAATATACAGTGGTTTATCTCTAGCCACTCATCACAGCTGCTGTCTTTAATTGTCTTTTGGCAGTTTATGTTTTTTTTTTGTATTTATGTCCATAAATGTCCTGTGTTTGCATGCAGACTGTTCTGATTTTACATAGAGGTTCAACAAAAGTCTCTGTTCTCCATTTGCCTGGATTCTCTTTGTACAGCGTGTGATTAATATTTAATTATTTGCAGCAGATGTGAGATTTGGTTTATCGGAGTGGGAATCTCGTCATCTTGTTTCCATTGTCATCATTGTGTTAATGCATTAAGCTGTGCAGGACCGAGAAATGCTTAGTAACAGGTTCAAAACACTCACTTGACAAGCTGGCCTACGTGACACTGGACACAAAACCTTTTTTTTGTCTTTTACACTCCTGATAATATTGATAATCAAGCACTTAGCCAGGATGCCAAATTTAAAATAGTTAAAATAATGAATGAAAATCAATCATGCACTATGAAGAATGTGTTCCCTCCTAAACATTTAAATTAATAAAAAAGGGGAAAATTTGCCGGTCTTTTGATGATTGAAATACTTTCTTGAATTCTTTAAAGACATGTTATTGACTATATACAGTTTCGATTAAGATTTTTCATGTTAGTAGATATCACCTGCTGACAGAAAGGCAAACAATTTTAAAAGCTATATTAATGTTTACTTTAAATACGTGTTAGGGTTTTTTTTTTTTGTTTAAATACAGTGCTCATCGAGTTCAACTCATTTTGAAAATGAATATTTTTATCCATTTATCATTGAATTTAGGCAATGTGTGTTGGTGCATTTAAACAAAACTGATTTATTAAACAGATATTTTTATTAAATAGTATTCTCGTCATCAAAAATATTTAGAAATTGAAAGATGATACAATTAAATTCAAGCAAAATTTTGCAAAAATAAAAACTACAACCTACAAAATTTCAACTAAATTTTAAAATATTTTTTGCTTCTTGATTTTTCCTCATTTTTAAATTTCTATTTAATATTTTCTATAACGTGGGTGTACAAGTTTTCGAACCATTATCATACGATATTTTGTAAGATAAGCTCCAGATTTGGCTTCAGTACTGACTAATCTATTCTATATGTACAAATATAATATTGTATAACTTCCTATTAAAAATGTGAATTTAAAAGATGAGGGGTGGATGTCTATATGCAGAGCACTGTATTTTAGTATTGTAAATTCATATAAAATAATATTAGTGATTTAGGGCGAAGCAGTGGCGCAGTAGGTTGTGCTGTCGCCTCACAGCAAGAGGGTTGCTGGTTATCGTTTCTGTGTGGAGTTTGCATGTTCTCCCTGCGTTCGCGTGGGTTTCTTCCGGGTACTCCCGTTTCCCCCACAGTCCAAAGACATACGGTACAAGTGAATTGGGTTGGCTAAATTGTCCGTAGTGTATGAGTGTGTGTGAATGAGTGTGTGAATGTTTACCAGAGATGGGTTGCAGCTGGAAGGGCATTCGGTGCGTAAAAACTTGCTGGATAAGTTGTCGGTTCATTCCGCTGTGGCGACCTCGAATTAATAAAGGGACTAAGCCAACTAGAGAATAAATGAATGAATAATAGTGATTTAATAGATTTTTAAATTTGATTGATTCCTGTCATGACGATGCTGAATTTTCAGCATCATTACTCATCGTTACATAATCAGAAAACATTATTATTGGCTGATTTAGAGTTGTTCAGAACAGTTGTTCTCCCCCTAATATTTTGTATCTTTTTGGATGAATTGTTACAACTGCATTTACTTAAAATAGGAGTCTTTTGAGACATTGTTAGTGTTTCTAACTAACAGTTATGTTGTATCAATTTGCTGCAACCCTGATTTGCGAAGACTTCCAGCTTGGGTGGTTGTGTATATTTTAAAAGGGGTTTTCACCAAAAAAAAAAAAAAGTTTTGTCATTATTTACTTATTTTTTACTTTTTCCAAAACATTAGATTTTTTTTTTTTGTTCTGTTAAACAGAAGATATTTTGAAAAAATGTTCAAAATCTTAATTTCAGTAGCATTTGTTTTGCCTACTATAGATCTCGTTGGCCACGGGTTTCCATTATTCTTCAGAATGTCTTAAAAATGGTTTGGGACAAAAGTCAAAAGTGAGTAAATGATTACAGAATTTTCCTTTTTGGGTGTTTAACCCGCGGGCCTCACTTTATCAGCAATAACTCAAATGTTTGCCAAGTTGTGACCTCTAGTGGTGCAATTTTGCACTGCCACACAGATATGAAATCCATTTCGCAGAAAAGGTGGTTCTCAAAAATACACCTTGTGTTTATTATCATTTTATTAAGACACGTAACAATAATAGTCAACAAAAAGACTCACTGTAAACACTATTTCTCAGAACAACTGCATTATGCACCACATGAAATATTCTGTGATAACGACTAGCTTCTACAACAAACCACATTCAACATTAAGATTCATAAGCTGCCTTCGTATTTTTTTGTGTGCACACAAACAAGGTCCAGGTTGACGAACCCAGGGGTCACATCATGTATGTGCTATCTAATCAGTTTCCCCCAGCGCTGGAGCTGTGAGGGCCCACAGAAAGCTTTCTGTCCTTATGTCTCTGGTGGATTTTTGTGTGCCTCCTTCGCTCGTCGCTTCGGGCGAACTTTCTGCCGCAGAAGTCACAGGAGAAGGGCTTCTCGCCCGTGTGTGTGCGGATGTGGGTCGTGAGGTGGTCGCTCCGGCTGAAGCTGCGCATGCAGATGCGGCACTGAAACGGCTTGTGTCCGGTGTGGATGCGGACGTGACGCGTGAGCTCATCCGAGCGCGAAAACCTCCGGTCGCATCCCTCGGCCGGACACGGATACGGGCGCTCGTGCACCGGCGTCTTGCACGGTCGGTTCGGGTATTTCCGTGGCCGCAGTATTGGCCTGAGTGGGACATTCTGCGGGTTGGTGCCGTCTAACGGCGGCCTTGAGCCGTCCACCGGACACGCCAGAGTAAAATTCCTTATAGTGTTCAAGGGAGTCAGAGGTGGTGGGACTCTAATAGACTCCAAAGAGCACGAAAACGGCTTGATATCCTGAAAAACTGCCATGTTGTCCCTTTGGCAGCTGCTGTTCTGATAAAAGCCCCCATAATCGGGAATGATGGAGAAAAGCGCCCCGTCTATGGTTGATTTTGGGGCCGAGTATGACGGAGGTGCGTATGTTATTGGGCATGTAGTGGTCGACAGGTAGACCGAAGGGTCCTGATAGCCCTCGGCGCTACAGGTGTAAGGGGGTGGCCCTGTGTACATGTGCTCCATGTTGGGAAGATTTTGGACTATTTTGGAGCAGTCTGAAGGTGGACCTGCGGGCGAGCCCGTGGAGAACGATCCTGGTGATGTGGACCGGTCCTGCACTCCTGCACTGATGAAGTTGATTATTCCCTCTTGACTCCAACTTCCCTGCGCGTCGATGGAAATTTTCCCCGTGTAGGCGACAGGCGCGCTGTGCGGAGAAAACTTGCCCGGGTCAGGCAGATCAAGGTCCCGCTTTTCCACGCCGAAGCTGTCGCTGCTCAGGCCACCTGTATGAGCAAAAAGCAACAGGCTTATAGAGAAACTCAGTAATATGTTTTGGTGTAAACGTCTAAAAGAGCAGACTGCGTTTCCACCACGTGATAGCAGCTCTATTCAGTAAGCTATTTGATTTCAAAAGATTGTTGGTGTGTTGGAGGGTAAATATATGCGGGTGTCTCAATATTCTGGTTTAAAATCACAGCAAAATATTTTGTGATACTACGAATTTCCTTGCTGTTAAAATAAGATTGAAAAATACATGGACGATTTAAGGCTAGAAGTCACATTTTTACTCTGTTTATTAATTACGTATTTAAAAAACCTAATAACTCGTATTTTATTTGGATCTGTATTTCCAAAAGAACCTCTATAAGAAATATTACCAGGTTATACAAAAGTTATGGAAAGGAATTAGGCTATTGTTTGGACAATTTCGTCACAGCAGAAAAAAAAAAACTTCAATAAAGGATTCTTGGTTTTTTCTTCACAAAATAGGTTTGCAAAATTCACTTTTGACAGCAAAAAAGTGGGAATATTATAGATTATTTTGCTAATATTCATATAAATTAGACTTTATAATGACTTTTCCAGTAAATATGTTCCAGTCGGGGTTTTTAGCGATGCCAGATCTATTTTTGGTTCTTAACAGAACTTTTCAATCTGTCGTTAAATTTATTTTTCTTAGTGTCACACGAACTTTTGTTGACCTCATCAATAAATGTTTTCAACCACACATAAACGTTTGGATTCTGTGAATGTTTAAACCACCCGTTCCAATAAGGAATATTTTAAGAGTGTTTGGGCAAAACAAACGTGACAAATGCAATTTAACCTTATTGAGGCTCCTTTCGCTAGTTTGTTTTCACAACAGCTATTCCAAAAAAAACGACCATGAGAGAAAAATATTTATAAAAATTATTACAATATTTTTATATAGCCTATAAAGTTAGCCCATTTTAAGTCTAAAAAAGGAACCAGCTTTAAAAACACTGCTAAATCAAAACATCAATTATCATATAAACCCAGGTTAGTGCGCAGGGGTCTGAAGCATCCTCCTCTCTTACCTGCGGACGCCTCGCTGTAGTGGTCCGAACAGACTCCCGCATCCACATGAGGGAAGCCGGTGGGCGCGCACGGGGGAATCTCATCCAGACCATAGACGTGAGATGGCAAACAGCGCATGAAATCCGTTAACGACGCGCTCATTTTATCCCCGGTACTTGCTGTCGCTGTCATTTTGATCCTCGATATTGTTAATATACGATCTTGAATTGTTATTAAGTTGCTCTGAGGGCTTGTGTTGTAAATGTTGATGCTGTTATCAATGCTGTTTTGACTTCGGTGTTATCATCATAAACGCGCGCATCGGTGTCAGAGCTCATCAGCTCCCTTCATACGTGCCGCAGCAATAAGTGAAACTTTTATGTCGTAGTATGCATTTTAAGAAGAGCCTGTCAATGCCCCGTGACGTCACTGACCATACAAGGACAGAACATGACAGAAAAAAACGGGTTGGGCTTTTCTTTTTGCTTTTGGCCATGTGACGACACGACCTCACTTTTCGGACAAATCTTTGAGTCCGGCACGTTTATTTTCTTAAAATAGATCGATATGTTGTGCACAAATACATGCTTTATCTAAATTGACGTGTGGACTGTGCTAAGAAGTAGGTGTTTTTTTTATATCTGTGAACTTTTGGTGTGTGTTATCAGGAATTCCGGTTACGGTGCATCCCATAAATGGATATTATCCGGTGATCTCCATCACGCCCTTTTTGACTTATATGGAACGCATCCGGGAAACTCGACACGGAAAATAACGAGCCACGCCGATCTCACGTCCCACAGATGAACCGCAATAAAACTCAATGCAGGAAAGTGATATTTGAATATGTTGGAAAGTTATAGTCTAGTCTCTAGAGGGTTGAGGAAACATATTTATTAATACACACGCGCCTTTTCCTCTGTAACTAGACAAGATCAGTGTGACCACACATATTTATTATTAGACGGACTTT
This sequence comes from Danio rerio, assembly GCF_052040795.2. Lineage (NCBI taxonomy): Eukaryota > Metazoa > Chordata > Actinopteri > Cypriniformes > Danionidae > Danio > Danio rerio. The sequence goes on from NC_141037.1 coordinate 48,444,466, forward strand.
ATGTGTTTACGTTGCAACCCATTTTAGTACCTCTATTTTAGTAATGTACAGGATTTTAATTCACTTCAAACTATTCATCTACTGATAATTCTCTAGAACATAGGATGAAAACTGTATCGGAGAGGTCATGTAATTAGATAATTTAGCGACTTAATCACTGCAGAGAATAAAAAACCTTAACACATAAAAGTATTTCATTATGGTCAGCACTGTTTCCTCACAACAAGAAGGTCACTGGTTCGAGTCTCGCCTGGGTCAGTTGGCATTTCTGTGTGGACTTTGCATGTTCTTGTGTTCACGTGGGTAGGCCTATATGCGAAATAGATTAATTGAATAAAGTAAATTGACTGTTGGTTATGTGTGTGTGTGTGTGTGTGTGTGTGTGTGTGTGTGTGTGTGTGTGTGTGTGTGTGTGTGTGTATGTGTGTGTGTTTGGTTTGTTCGTTTGTTTGTTTGTGTGTGTGTGAATGTAAGAGGTGTTTCCTAGTACTGGGTTGCGGCTGGTAGAGCATCCACTGTGTAAAATATGCTGGATAAGTTGGCGGTTCATTCCACTGTGGTGACACAGTGAACAAGGGACTAAACTGAAGGAAAGTGAATGAATAAATGTAGGCTTGGAGCATTATTTAATTTTCAATTTTCAATTTTCTAATAAATAATCAGCATCAAAATGCTATAATTTTTGTGTGTAATGTTGTGTTTATTTATATATTTATTTATTTGACCTCTATAATTTTCTTTCTTGCACAAAATGCAATTTTATGAATTAATTTATTTTTATTTAATAAAGCCTCAGGAGCACCAATATTTATTTAATAAAGCCTCAGGAGGCAAAATATTTCATTTATTTATTTGTTTGTTTGTTCTTTCGTTTTTCTGTTTGTTTGTTGGACTGAAAATCTTTGGAGCAAAAAAATAAGTTTATTTATTTTAAAGTAATTGTATCAGGATTATATATAATAATTTATTATAAATATTTTGTGTCAAATAATTATTTATTTGAGGAAAAGAAGAAATGCATTTGCATTTTGCATTTTTGATCAACCTCAGGAAGTTTTTATGCTAAAAGGAACTTTATTAATTTATTTGTTCATTCGTTCATTTGTTCGCTTGTTTGTTCACTTGTTCCCTCATTCATTCATTCATTCATTCTTTATATTGAGTGAAATTTTTAGCCTTAGTGGCTTTTTGTTGCATTATTGCTTTTATTTTTTTTATTTTCATTCATTCATTTTCTTTTCGCCTTAGTCCCTTTATTCATTAGGATCACGACTGCCACAGTAGAATGAACTCCCAACTTAGCATATGTTTTACGCAGCGGGTGCCCTTCCAGCTGCAACCAATTACTAGGAAATAATTCACATCTAAAAAATTCAAAATAGTTTTAGAAGTGAATTATTTGTTTTATTAATGTAAAAAAATATTAAATGTATCATGTCTCTAAATGAAGGCACTATTAATCTCCAAATTAATATTGATTTGACAAAAGCATAAACCAAATAAAAATAAAGGTTCTGTATAGTTTTTTTTTTTTTTTTTTTGCACTGAATCCACAGATTTGGTTTCCCCAAAGAATATTAAACAATCAGGTCAAGCTAAAGCACTAAAGCGCCTGTCACCATACACTCAAACATATAACTCATGGGATGAACTCAATTTAATTGAGGGCAGGATTTCCATCCAATAAATTGGTTTAGCACCAGCTAAAAAAAAAATAAAAATCACAATTAAATGCAATTGATTTGGCCCAACATGATTTTATCATATAAAAGTTTAAATAGACGTGTGTTTTTATTAAACTTATATATATTTTCTTGTCTGTGTCGTACAATTTGTGTGACTTACGAGGTCTTTTGGTTTTATTCAAAATTATCCTAAATTAACTAAAAGAGACATTTTGAAGCATATTTAATGAGTTACATATACAGTTGATCCCAGAACTAATTTTAGGCCAGTTACTGCTCACTGAACAAAGCAACAAACTGCAGTTTTGCTAATTAAGCTGCCAGAAGCATGGGTGCTTCTGCAAGGTGGTAATCTCAAAAGTCAAAACTCAAAGTATTACATGAAAATTTTCCAAATATTCAAATTAAAGTGTAGATTTAACTCTAACAAGCCTTTCTATGAACTCTAAACACCTAAGATTACTTTCATAGTGAACATTTCCCTCTCTTAATTCAATTCCATACAAACCATGCTGGACAAATCCATTTGCCAGGCAGTTGGACCAATACAAAATGCTTAAAGAGGTGGTACAGAGTGTATTTGTAAGGCTTGGTTGTGTTTATGGGGTGCAAAGCAATATGTGATCATGCTTCACTTGTAGAAAATCACATTATTTTTTCAAATGTCTTACTTTGATTATTTACAGCTACTCAGCTAACATGAAAAGGACTGTCATTTTTCCTAGTTCCTCTGAATACCAGCCCTCAAGAGGCTCTGATTGGTCAGCTAACATAATGTTCCGTGATTCGCAGATCAGATCCACATCCAAGAAGCATCTCTGTTATAACCCTACAGCACCTCTGGCTACACCCCTTTATCACACAGGGTGTATATGTGTAACCAACGCAATCTCACGGCAATTCGTAACTTTTTGATTTAGTGGCTAATTCATATGAATTCGTACGATCTAATTCGTACAATTTAGTACGATTTGCTCATCACTTAATGACGGTTGGGGTAAGGGGTGGGGTTGGGTGCCACGCCTCCTTTTCAAAAACCTACATTTTCGTACGACTGAACTCGTATGAATATGTACGATTTAGCCACTGAACTGACAAAACGTAAAATACTTACGTTTCCTTGTGAGATTCAGCTGGTGAAACCTGATGGGTTTATGACATCATTGACCTGGAGGGTTTTTTTTAGTCCCCAAAGTTCATTCGGTGTAGGCTTTGCTAAGCTAACTCTGTAAAACCCAATGTCTCTCTTTGCATTGAACTTTGAGCATCCTACATTCAAAGATTTTGTTTATGTTAACAAAGCTTTATTACACATCAATTAAAGCTTAAAATATGATATTGTAATGGACCACCCCTTTAAGTTAACTTAATGGTTTACAAATTTAAGTGCACTGAACATAAAACAAATAAATTGGCCAAAGAAATTACAAGAGTTGTGCTGTTTCAGCTCATTTTAAATATTAGTTTGAACAAGCAGCAGCAATCATTTGTTTGAGTGTAAGAAAGTGTGGGGGCGCTATATAGGATTGCATGGAATAGACGTGTTTTGCTGAGCTCCTCCACACCAACTTTACAAATTAAAGGACAGGTTAAGTGTATCTTCTCCTTTCACATGAACAGTCTTAATCTGTCATGTTGTCTGTTAGTCTGCTTGACACATGTATTCGGCCGTCCTCGTCTCTTCCTCATCTCTCTCGTCACTTTTTGTTGTTCTGCCAGCCTGTTCTATTTTGATCGGTGGCAGCGTGAGCAACCGAGCATTTGCCGAGGCCCAATTCAGCCTCCCACACGACGGAACAGCCCCTTCTCACCGAGTCCTCTAGCCAAAGTGAAGCGCCTGTGAATAGATGTGCATCTGCTTCTGCACACACTCCTCCAGCCTCCATTCACACTCGCCCACAGGCTTCTGTGCGTCCACACTGTCACACACTACAGTCAGCACTGAGAAATCCACCACAGGCAGGATTTAAGACCAATACAGCTAACCAAAAAAACATCTTGATGCTCCTCCACTGATGTACGGCACCACAGTTGTTCATAACATGTGGATACTGTGTTAAACTGTTATGAAACAGTGTTTTATCACTAAAAGACTGAAATATTTAAAGGGACAGTTCACCCCAAAAAGGAAAATGTGCTAAATTTTTACTCACTCTTAAGTGTTTCCAAACCTTTTTGAGTTTCTTTCTTCTGCTGAATGCAAAAGATGAGGTCGGAAGAAAGCTAAAAATCGGTAACCATTGCCTCCATTGTAGGAAAAACAATGAAAGTCAATGGTGACCGGTTTTCGGCTTTCTTCAAATATCCTCTTTAGTGTTTAACAGAAGAAAGAAAGTCAAATAGGTTTTGAAAAAGTGACAGAGTAAATGATGACAAAATTTTCATTTTTGAGTGAACTGTCCCTTTAAGGCATACTGACTTATAGTATGTATAATCATATGTATGTGTGTTTACTATTTAATGATTTGTTTGTTGGTTGACTAATTAACCACAGGACCTTTTAATAGATTTATTTATTCATTTATATATTTACATGTACGTGCAGGCTTGCTTGACATTTACAGTGTATTTATTTATTCGGGTTTGTTTGTTTATTTATTTGTTTTAACTCTGGGAACAGTTTGTGGCTAAAGGGTTATTTTTTTTTATTTATTTAGTTGTGTTAGATTACTATCGTAGTTGTAAGAAACTGATTGGCAAAAAAGGTGGGAAGTAAATAAATAAATAAAGCCCAAATGTATCCTATGATTAATTGTTTACACATGTACAGCTGAAGACAACCAGTATAAGGCCTCCTGTGTAATGTTGTTATTTTATTACGTTTTAATAGTTCTTTCCTAAGTGATGTGTAACAGAGAGAAGAGTTTTTCTTACAGATTTCTAAACGTAACAACTAATTTATTTTGTCTTTGACAGTTATTAAATACCATACTGGTTCCTTTCCAAGATACTAGTATTCAGCTTAAAGTGCAATTTAAAGGCTTAATTAGGTTAATTTGGCAGGTAATTAGACAACTGTGGCTTGTTCTGTAGCCAATCAAAAAACAATATTTGTTAAGCTGTAATAATATTGACCTTAGCAGTTTTATTCCAGCCAGACTAAAAGAAATAAGACTTTCTCCAGAAGAAACAAAAAATATGTGAAAGAAATGAAAATGTTCTTGTTCTGTTAAACTTTACTTGAAACATTTTTGAAAAAGAATAAAAAATTCACAGGTAATTTGAAATATAATATATCCAATAAACTAAAGTATAATCAACTGTTTAGGTTGTCTGCTTCATGAAGGTTTTGTGACCCCCCCCCCCCCCCCCGCACCCATAAAAAAACTTTCATGCAATCATTGTTTGTTTTTTTGCTTTATTTGTTTGTTTGTTTGTTGCTTTATTTGTTTGTTTCTTTATTTATGGATGTATTTGTTTTCTGTTGCTTTTTGTGTTTATTGCATTCTTTATGAGTTTTTTTCTTTGTTTGATTGCTGCTTTATGTATTTGTTTGTCTCTTTGTTTGTTGCTTTATTTATTTACTTGTTTCTTGCTTTATTTATGAATGTAATTGTTTGTTTGTTGCATTGTTTGTATGTTCCTTTGTGTGTTTGTTTATTGCATCATTTATTTGTTTTTTTTCTTTAAGCTTTTGTTAATTTATTTGTTTGTTTTTGTTGCTTTATTTACTTGTTATTTGCTTTATTTATGAATGTAATTGTTTGTTGCATTGCTTATTTGTTGCTTTGTACATTTGTTTGTTGCTTTATTTATTTATTTTTCTTTAAGTTTTTGTTGCTTTATTTATTTATTTGTTTGGTTGCTTTATTTACTTATTTGCTTCATCTGTTTGTTTGTTGCTTTGTTTCCTTGTATGTCTGTTACTTTATTTATTTATTTGTTGCTTTGTTTGTTAGTTTTTTTGCTTTATTTAATTGTTGCTTTATTTGTTTGTTTGTTTAATTGTTTGTTTATATGGTTATTGCCTCATTTATTTGTTTGTTGCTTTATTTGTTTGTTGCTTTATTTGTATTTTTTTCACTTGTTTGTTTGACACCTACATGTAAATTTAACATCTTTAACTATAATTTAAATAATTTCATATTTTTAAAATGTTCATTCATTTTCTCTCTTCCAAATATTACTTGTATGTTCTGATTTTCCACTACAACTTTACCTCGTTCGCCTTTCTGAGTTTCATTAGTCGCCGTTTTTATTTAAATTTGGGATAAAATATATTATTATGAGGTTTGACCATGAGGCGAGTTTTTTGTGTGCTTTTTTGTTTAACGACGACTAATTAAAGAAAACGAAACTCACTCCCGTCTTCCTGTTTTCTCAGATATTACCCTGATAAGGACTGAAAGTGTGTTATCAGCTCTTCGTCTTTCAGTCACACGTTTGCTGAATTTATATGGACATCACTGTAGGTCATCGTGCCGGACTCTCCATCTGACGCTATTATGTGTGAATTCAGGTGCCTGTTTTTTTTTTCTCAAAACGAATGGCAAGTTTCCCACAAAAGCTAACCGTCTATTCATTCTCCAAACTGTTGGGGGCAGCGTGGATGTTTGCTTCTTTTGTTTTACGCCTACAGACACAAAAATTTCTTGCCATTGTGTCGGTGCTGCTATTCACCAGGAAAAGTTAATTGCAGATGCGGAAGACAGAATACTTATGTAACTCAGTCACAGGACAAGGAGAAATGTGGTCAAAACCGACCGTATTGGAAACAGCGGGTTTTACCTGCCTATTACTCATCGTGACCATCGTGATATTTGGTTTTGTCTACTTTTGTTAAGCAATATTTACTAATAGATTATTATGTTGGCTGTATTGTGCATTAGATTTATGTACTGAAAAAAAGATAAAATGAAATAAAAATACAATAAAATAAAAAGGAGGCAATCAGCTGAAGGGAAGGAAAGGGGGGGGGGGGGAGAAAATAAAATAATAATGTAAAATGAAATTAAAATGGCAAAAGCTAAATAATTACTAAAAGATTCACTAAAATTATATATTAAAAATGATAAGCTCCATTTGTTAATGTTAAAGTTGTCGTGTTTTTTGTGTTAACTTATGTAGTTGCATAATTCTAACAAATGTAACCTTAAAAAACCTTTTAGCTTTCTTGTTTTAGGCAGTTTCTTAGTATTTGTTAATATTATTAAATCAAAATAAAATAAATAAATATTGCTAAACTGTTTTCTTTATTATATTTTATTATTTGCACATTAATAAATAAATAAAGTGACAAATAAACAAACAAATAAAATAAAATGTAAAATTAATTGAACAGAAAAAGAACAACAGATTTACTAAAATATTAACACATATTTATTATTATTATTATTATAAATAATAATTAATCTTATTATCAAAAATGACAAAATTAGCACGTGTTAATTTTTTTTCATGATAACTAATGTAGTTAAATAATTTTAATAAATACAAAAGTTTCATAGCTTCATAGTTGCTACGTATTTGTTAATATTATAAAAAAAATACAACAACAATAATAATAATAACAACAACAATAATAATAATAATAATAATAATAATAATAATAATAAAATGGAATAAAGAAATGCTAACCTGTTAGCTTTATTGTATTTCAGTATTTGAACATTTGATTTAGTTAAAATAAAATACAATGGATTAAAATATGAAATGAAATAAAAAGAAATAAATTAATTCAAAAATTTCAGGCAATTTCCAAATATTTGTAAATATTATAAAATAAAATGTAAAAATAAATAGTAATATTGCAAAACCATTAGCTTTATTGTATTTCAGTATTTGCACATTAGATTTATTTAAAATAAAACAAAATTAAATATAAAATGAAAATAAAATAAAGACATTTAGCTGAAGGAGAAAAGGAGAGCGAAATTATAATTAAATTAAATCTCAAACTAGTTTAAAATACCAAAAACAACAACATAATTATTAAAACATGAACTAAATGTTTATTATTAAATATGACTTAAGTCAAAAGCTGCATTTGTTAATGTTTTTCATGTACACTAATGTAGTTAAATTATTCTAACAAATAAAAAACTGTTGTCTTTATGGTATTTTGGGTAGTTCCCAAGTATTTGTTAATATTCTAAAATTAAATTAAAATAAATAAATAATAAGCAATGCTAAACGATTAGCTTTATTGTATTTCAGTAGTTGTACATTTAATTTATTTAAAATAAAATATTAGATTAAATGGAAATAAAATAGAAAGACAATTAGCTGAAGAGAAGAGAGAGGGAGAAATTAAAAAAACATATTAAACTAATTTAAAATGCCAAAATCAATAATTAAATTAGTTTTTATTATATATGACTAGTCAAAAGCTGCATTTGTTAAGTTTTTATGTTAAAAAATGTAATTAAATAATTATAATGAATAAAAATAAGCTGTTATCTTTATTGTATTTTAGTATCTGTAACATTGATTTAGTTAAAAAAAAATCAATTAAAATAAAAAATAAAAGTTAACTTTATTGTATTTCAGGCAGTTTCCAAGTATTTGTTAATATTATAAAATAAAATAAAATAAATAAATAATGCTAAGCTGGTAGCTGTATTGTATTTCAGTATTTGTACAATTGATTTAGTTGAAAAAAAAAATAAAATATGAAATGAAAATAAAATAAAAATACAATTAGCTGAAAGAGAAAGGGAGAGAGAAATTATAATTAAAATAAATCTCGAGCTAATTTCAAATGCAAAAACAACAAAATTACTAAAGCATTATTACAGTTTTTAATATTATGGCTTAAGTCAAAAGCTGCATTTGTTAAAGCTTTCCATGTTCACTAATGTAGTTAAATAATTCTAACAAATTAAAAACTGTTATCTTTATTGTAAATTGGGGTAGTTCCCAAGTATTTGTTAATCTTGTAAAATAAAATGAAATAAATAAAAATCCTCAGTTGTTAGCTATAACATATTTCAGGTAGTTCCCAAGTATTTGTTAACAACATAAAATAAAATAAAAAAATGAATAAACCTGCAAAATTGCTAAACTATGAACTAAAATGAAAGCAAAACAATCTAAAAAGGAAACTAGTCAAAACTCTTATAGCAGATAATGTATACGACCAACATAACTGATCATTATATTTTCAATTAGGTTTATATATATATATATATATATATATATATATATATATATATATATATATATATATATATATATATATATATATATATATATATTCCTCATAGCAGATGGTAGATAATTTGGACTGGGTGTTTGGTGCCCCCCCTCTCATTGTGCCCCCCTGATGCCCCCTGTGCCTCTTTCGCCCACACAGCGCCATGTTGGGACGGGTTCACAGCCCATTTTGTTTGCGTTGGCTTTGGTGTTGCGTGGGGGTTTTCTGACCCCTGCACACGACGATTAATCAAACGTCACTCTGTGATTTCTCCAAAACTCATTATTCCTCTTGTATAATGCAACACGCCTCTGAGAAATGCAGCTTTCTGATGAATTTCCCCTTCAGGCCTCCTCACACACCCATCTGAGGCTTTTTTTGAGTCATTAAATATAATCTGTTAGTCAGAGAATTAATCTGAATTTTCGTTAAGTGTTCATTTACCTTGTCAGCTGGTTTTCACTCTGACTTTTTCTTCAGAGTTCTTTAAAGTAGGATTTTACATTGAGCACCACTATAGCTGTTACTAAATCATTTGTAATATGCTAATTATATTATCATTTGCACATTAGATTAAACTCTTATCAGTGCGGAAAATGACTGTGATGGATTATTTTAAAAATAAAGGATGTTTATAGTTTTGGAAATAGTTTAATACCTCTTAAAAGTTATTACCGGTTCTCTGGATTTGTCATTAACATGTTTTTGAGTAAAATGATCAATTCTGCATTTTATGAACTACTGATAATGTGTCTACAATAATAATAATAGAATTTTTATTTGCAGACAAAACAGTAGCTCAGTATATATATATATATATATATATAAACACATACATATAACACAGATAAGTAGAATAATATGTTTTTTTCCCAGTTATTTAAAATCTGTAAACAGAATAACTTGATCTTAATAGATGAAGAAAATATGAAAAATATTGAAGAAAGAAATAAAATATATGATTTTTTGCAGCAATGTAAAACATTATAATATATTTTACTAAATAAAATTCTAATTTAACTTTTTTAGTTGGCGTTTTAGTATTTTATTTTAATATTTTTATTTATGTTATTATTTTTTAATTTGTTACATTTTTCCTATTTATTTTATATTAATATTTTGTTTGTTTGTTTTATTTTATTATAATTTTATTTTGTTTTAATTTAACTTATTTAATTTATTTGTACAAACACTAAAATACTGTAGTTTTGATGCCATGTTTTATTTTTCTCTCCCTTTCTCTTTTACTCAGCTTATTTTTATTTTATTTTATTTTATTTTTGCAAACAGTGAAATACTGTAGTTTTTAGGCCATTTTTAAAAAATATCTCATTTTCTCTTTCCTTCAGCTTTTTATTGATTTATTCATTCATTTTATTATTTTTTCTTTTTCTTTTTTTCTTTTTCTTTTATTTATTTAATTTGTTCCAACACTGAAACAGTTTAGCATTAGTTAACCACATTAGTTAAATTAGAAAAAAAAACATTAAGATAGCACTTTAAAGTAGTATATGTTTAGCATTTTTAAAAGAATGTAAAGTTAAAAAAAGGAGTGATTATTTTAAAACTGACTTTTGACTTGCCTTGTGATTCATTATTAATGCACTTTAGTGGAATAAAAGTATAAAGTATACATTTCTTTTTCAAACTAAAGCCAAAACTTTCCAAAGTGGAAAATTTTTTACCCTTCTGCTCATCTTGATTTCAGTAAAGCCAGTTTTGAGCCTCAATGTGCCTCCAGTAAAGCGCCGGTCAGTTAAGTTATGAGTTGAACACTTACCATCAGCATCGGCTTCTCTCAGCTGAGGATGTGTGTGTGAAACATCAGCGATCAGCTTTTTCTCCTGCTTCAGCTCTTTCTTCTTCTTCTTCTTCTTCTTCCTCCTCTTCTTCTTCTTCTTCTTCTTCTTCTGTAAGGCCGAAGGAACTGGAACCGGTTTGCGCATGTACAGTCCTCTACACCTCCAAGAAAAGCTTCAGAAATGCTGCTCTGTTCATTCGGAGACCAAGCAAAAAGTGGACAAAGCTGTTGTTCCTCCTCCTCGCCGCCTCTTCATTGGGTCCGCTATGGAAATGAGGGAGATTTGGGGAGCTTTTGGATTGGGCCACTCAGAGCCTCCAGTAGCACATCTGAAGATTCTCTTTCTGTAGGTGTGGCTTAAAACTGATGATGAGGATGAGGATGAGGATGATGATGATGATGAAGATGATAATCATTATGTGAAAGATGATGAAGGTAGTGATTAAAAGAAAATGATGATCAAGGTGATGATGATGAAGAGTATGACAAAGAAGTCATCACAATGTCAGAAGTATTCAAGAATGATGATGATGAAGAAAATGATGAAGATGATGATAGTGATGATGAAGATGATGATTATGATGGAGATAAAGATGATGATGAAGAAGATTATAATCATAATTAAGATAAAAGAGTTATGATGAAGATGATGATGAAAATTATTAAAAATGATTATTATGGTGATGATGAAGAAAAAAAAGATGATGATGATGATGATTATGACAGTGATGACAGAGAATATAATGATGAAGATGATTATGAAGGTGATGATGAAGATAATGACTATGATGGAGATGATGATGAAGAAGAATATGATCATAAATTAGATGATGATGAAAGTGATGAAGATGGTGATGATGATTATGATGAAGATGAAGATTATGATCATGATCATGAATAAAATGATGATGAAGGTGATGATGGAATTGATTAAGATGATGAAGGGGATGATGATGATGATGATGATGATAAAGATGTTGATGATGATAATGTAGAAATAGATGATGATTATGAAAATGATGATGATGAAGATGATTCTAAATGTAATGATTATGATGGAGATGATGATGAAGAAGATTATGCTCATGAATAAGATGATGGTAATGATGATGATGATGATGATGATGAAAATTATTAAGATGTAAAAGGGGATGATGATAAAGATGTTGATGATGACGATAAGGAAATAAATGATGATTATAAAAGTGACGATGATGAAGATAATTCTTAATATAATGATTTTGATGGAGATGATGATGAAGAAGATTATGCTCATGAATAAGATGATTATGAAGGTTATGTTGATGAAGATGGTGAAGATGAAGATGATTATGATGGGGATGAAGATCATGTCGAAAAAGATCATGATCATGAATAAGATGATGATGAAGGTGATGGTGATGATGATGATGATGAAAATGATTCTAAAGGGTTATGGTTAAGATGGTGAAGATGAAGATGATTATGATGGGGATGAAGATTATGTCGAAAAAGATCATGATCATGAATAAGATAATGAGGAAGGTGATGGTGATGATGATGATGATGAAAATGATTCTTAAGGGTTATGGTTAAGATGGTGATGATGAAGATGAAGGAAATGAAGATGATTATGATAAATATGAAGATGATAAAGAAAAAGATGATGATTATGTAAGTGATGATGATGAAGAATATGATGTTGATGAAGATGATGATGTTGATGATGACAATGAAGATGGTGAAGAAGATTTTGATTATGAAGAGGATGGAAATGATGCTTATGATGATGTTGATGGAGATGATTATGAAAGTAAAGATGATAAAGAATATGATTAGCATAACGATGAAGGTAATGATGATGATGATAAAGAAAATGATGATGATAATGATTATGAAGAAAAGGGTAACGATGAGGATGATTATTGAGATGATTATGATGAAGATAAAGGTGATGATGTTGATGATAATAAAGGTGATGATTATGATGATGAAGATGATGATGAAAAAGATGATGATTAGAATAATGATGAAGATGAAGCTTCAGTGCAACAGTGGTGCACAGAAAACTGAAACGTTAAGTAACTTAATCTCTTCAGTTTATGTTATGCAATTTTTGATACTTCCTATGGTCATTTTTACTCACATAATATAAACGATACAAAAACCGCTAAATATATGAAAAAACAAAGCTTATTTTGATAACATTTTACTGTAAGATTAACAGTAGTAACTAAGTAGTTATAGATAGCTAGTTACACCATTAAAATAGTAGTTAAATACATTGTCTAATTACTCTGTATCTTATGCAATTAAATGGGCTAAAAGTGTACAGTAACCCCTCACTTTACTTTTTCATTGGTAAAGTAGATTAATATCACTTATCAGTTACTTTTTAAATAATTGAACACATTCTGAAATCATACCCCCAGACACATTTCTGGAGATTGCTAATTATGTAGCAAGAGCTACGTTTGGCTGCATTTCGTCTCTATGTTACCAGTTTGTCCTGTAGCTTGACACGTATGTTGGCAGACTTGAGACGCAGAGAAGAGTTGACCATGATAGGGTTTGAGTCTGACAAAAAATTATTTTAGAAAGCAGGTAAAACATAAGCCAAAAAATAAAACAAACAAGTAAATAACAGGGTGAGAATGTGGTAAAATCTGAAAACGTGGTAAAAATCAGGCAAAGGCTTTTCTTGTTCTGGATTGCTTTTTAAAACACTGCATTGGGTTTAAGGAAGGGGGCAGGCAGGTCAATCGGTGCTTTTGAAAACACTATTGGTTGGGTTTAGGGATGTGGGTGGGGGGAGTCAGTCAGTCGACAGCAACCTCTGGTGGATTTATGTGAGAAGAACAGGCACAAAATGGCACTCGCAAGAAATTTTTGAGATATCAAAAACCATACACAGGAGCCTCTGATAGATTAGCGAAAACAAAAACTACAAAAACATAAATAAATAAAAACTGCTCCTGGGATGCTCTCTCCAGAAAATGCCAACCCGGGCTCATTGTGGAAACGTAGCCCCGCGGACGTTTCTGCGGACCGCAAGATACGTCCCGGGAGGTACGTATTCGAGCGGTTTTTGTTTTCGCGGATCCGCGAGAAGCCGTTGTGCACGCTTTTTCGCATCTCGGGCGCCTCTAGGGAGCATGCGCCGTTCTTGCCCGCGCCGTTCTCGCGCGAAAAGCCGCCGGATCGGCCGACTCGGCCGACTCGGCCGCCCTCCTCTTCCTTCTCCCTCTTCCCTAAACCCGAGCGACGGTTTGCAAAGGCCGTCCAGAAAAAAAAAAAAGCAAAAGCCCTTGTCTTCGATTTTGACCACGTTTTCGGATCCCGCTGCGTTCTCACCCTTATTTTTCGGATTCTGTTTTATGACTTACCTGATTTCTGGAACCGCTGTTCCCCGGACTCGATCCCGGTCGCCGTCCCTGCGGCCGGCTCTCCCTCCTCCTCTGGGGCCTCCGCTCCGCCGATGCAACGCTGTGAGCTAAGCGGACAAACTGGTTGCATCGGTAAAGCCCTCCACTCGGAGGCGAGCCGTCGGCCGGCGAGCTCGAAGAGGAGGAGCGGAGCGGCGCCACACCGCCCCGCAGCGTTCGCTCGAAAAAAACTAAATGCGTCCGTACGTACCTTCGGCCACGTAAATCGCGGTCTCCAGAAATGTCCGCGGGGCTACGTTTCCACAATGAGCTTGGGTTGGAAAATGCATATAGGAGTATGTAATCAGAATGAGCCTGGGTTGAAATAATAACACACAATATGGTTAATATTAGGTGTTGCACAGGGGCGGACTAGGAAATCAGCCCTGGCACTGTAGCCACACCAGCCCACATTACCACACCGACACAGCCCCATCCACGGACATTTACTACTTTTATTGGTGTACAGATGGTGAAATAATATAAGCAGTACCATATGTAATACATAATTAAACATTTAATGTATGTGACTGGAACAAAAACAACCCATTTATGACAAATTTATACATGCAATCATTTCATTCATTCATTTTCTTTTCGGCTTAGTCCCTTTACTAATCTGGGGTCGCCACAGCTGAATGAACCGCCAACTTATCCAGCAAATGTTTTATGTAGCGGATGCCTTCCAAGCTGCAACCCATCACTGGGAAACCCCTATACACACACATTCACATACGTGCACTACGGACAATTAGGCTGACCCAATTCACCCATGTGTTTGGACTTGTGTGGGAAACCGGGAGGAAACCCACGCGAACATGCAAACACCACACAGAAACACCAACTTACCCAGCCAAGGCTCAAACCATTGACCTTCTTGCTGTGAGGCGACAGGGCTACCCCCTTTTGAGACTATTTCAGACAGTTAATTTTATGCATTTGGCAGGGTCTGGTTTTAGAGTAACTTTTAGCTGTCTCTGAGCTTTTCGGCATCACCTTTCCTTTTTAACGGTCCTTCCCTAACAATAAGCTTGTGTTGCACTTACTGTTTGTTTGACATTCTTGCGAGATTTTGATTACGTCCGCGTAACCTCTGATTGGGTCGGCCCATCTCGAAACCAGCTGACCATTGCTGATTGGGCCAATGCTTAACATTTATTATTATTATTGCTATCATCATCATCATGTTCACATCTTGCAAAAGATAAAAGCTCCCTGCATGTAAAAACAAAACATATATTTAAAAAAACCATTAAAAAATTGCATATCGGCCCACATTTAAAAAATGGTCCAGCCCTTCTGGCATTTGCCAGAATTGCTAGAGGGCCAGTCCGCCCCTGGTGTTGCATTAAATAACATTAGCAATGACCAGTACTTCGCAGTATTTATTCATCTTTGATCATGTTCGTAAAGCTGTTCATATAGTTCAGTTAAATAATGTTTAATAATCTATAATTAAAGTCAAAAAGTTGTATTGCTTAATGTTAAATAATGTAGTTAACAAATGTTTACAATTTAAAGCTCATATTTATTCATTCATTCACTTTCTTTTCAGCTTAGTCCCTTGATTAATCTGGGGATGCTACAGTGGAATGAACCGCCAACTTATCCAGCATATGTTCTACACAGCGGATACCCTTCCAGCACCCATACACATTCATTCATACATACACTACGGACGATTTCACCTACACATGTTTTTGAACTTCTGGGGAAAACCTGAGCACCCGGAGGAAACCCACGCCAACAAGTGGAGAACATGCATACCCAGAGATGGCAACTGACCTAGCTGAGGCCCGAACCAGCGACCTTATTGCTGTAAAGGGTGACATCGCTACCCACTGCGCCACTGCGCTGCCTTTTAATTAAATTGAAACCAGAAAATATACAAATATGTTTAAAGTATTAACTAAAACTACTTATTGGTAAATTACTATTAGGAGATCATGTATGGGCAGGACCTTTTCAAAAATACCAGAAATTTGTTCTGAAATGACTTGCATTCACTACAGTTCAGACAGTTTGATGGTCATGGAGCAGAGTGTGTCTGCGTCTGAAAGCTTACACTAATGTCTTGCAGACTCTGAAGGCAGCATTTTTGCCACTCATATAACTGATTTCAGACAGACTTTTGACAGATATGTACAACAAAACATGGAAAGCTTAGGTGATGAATGAAGGAATACTTGCTTACAACAACACTAACGTCTTGCCAAAAAATGACATTAAACTTAGAAAACGCTGGTCAAGATTTTACATTTACACACAAAATTAAGTATTTGTACTTCACTACGGTCCTCACATATTTTAAGCATCCTTTATTGGAGTATATTTATTTTAAGAAACTTTTACTTCACTAAATTTCCTGAATGAAACTTATTGAAAAGGTTATTTTGAAGAGAGGAGATAGTGTTAAATGCGTGAAGCTGCAGCAACTGTCAGTAATGGAACAAACAGGATTGTGCGATATCAAAGGCAGCAATGGTTACATCTATGCTACCTTCATAATTTGACGAGAAGAAGGAACCAATGTGAAGTTATATGTGAAGCAGAATTTGGACTGGGACATGTCTTGAAATGCTGCTTCCAAAGGAAGCGCTTTAAAGCTTTTTAAACACAGCTCGTGAATACAGAATCAACAAAACCCAGAGTGCAAAAATAGCTTTTACAAATATACTTTGTAAATAGTGTAATTATGGCTTATTTTTTACTTATTTATTTATTTATTTTAATTTTAAAGACACATGATCGGTATTCGGTAGTCTATAAAATAAAACACAATTAAACATTTTACTTAAAACATGTACTTATTAATGGCAAAACCAGAGAACTCATAATAACTTTAAAGTGGTTGATTAAGCATAAGAAATGATAGATAATAAATATAAATATACATACATATACTTCTATGTGCAAATAAAAATGGGAATGGTACACAATAATTACAATTACAACACTGTAATAATATTTGCTGACTTAAATTTTTAGTTGAATTAAATGTTGAACTTTTCTAGTCATTTCAACTTACATCAGTCAAAATGACCAAACATATTAAGTTGAACTTTGTAGCTATAACTAAAAAAAATGCTGTTGAGACCTGATTAACTCATTAAAATAAGCTAAAGTAACTTAAAACATTTGTTTCCATGACTTATTGCCTTATCAATTTTAGTGTATGTGCTAATGGTCCTGAAATATCACTGCATTTGACATCATAAATACACTGAAAGAAATATTCAGTTACAAAATGAATTCAACATTAAACCTTACACTACAAGGCCGTTAAATTCTGATTGGCTGATGAACACTCTGAAGTGTGCAGTTATTTATAAAGTGCAGGTCTTGACTGGATATCACTACACTGAATGATTTCAGTTAATAATTTCACAGTCAAAAAATCTCATCAAAACTAAAGAAAAGTCTTAGGATGAAAAAAAAAGCTAGTCCTACACACAGGAGCTGATTGAGAACATAAACCTGACAGACGTCTTTTAAACAACTTCTAAACATTATTCTGTCTGTCGTAATCATTGTATATAAGTGCGAAAAATCTCTTTAGCCAGAGGAATTATTACAAAATACAGCATACCCTGTTTATTCTGCTTTGCCTTGTGGCCAAATCACCACTCCTCAGGTGTGCGTCATTTTCAGCACAATCTCACGGCAATCCGCTTGTTAAGTGGTGACGTATGTATACTGTTTTCGGGTTCAAGCCGCCATTCATTTGAGTTGAGAAATCATCCGTTTATGATCTCTTTTTATTCATATCACACATTAAAGTTAATTTTACATAAATTCATAGTGTACACAACAATCTCTGGGCTTTTTGCATAACAAATACCAAAGTTTTTACAATTTATAAAAAAAATTAATCACTTTCTGGCAATTAGATAATAGGCATGGACATATTTATTGCGATCGTGATTTTCGTAAGTATTGAATCGCTTTGTAAATGTTTATTTTTATCATTTTATGAATCTCTCCATTCAGTTGAATAGAGCGCTTGGACCTGGAAGCCGCTTCGCGTGATGTCACACTTAACAAGTGGATTTGTAACTTTTTGATTTAGTTAATTCGTATGAATTTGTACGATCTAATTTGTACATTTTATTACTATTTGCTCATCCCCCAATGACGGTTTTATTTAGGGGTGGGGTTAGGCACCCCGCCTTCTTTTTAAAATCGTACAATTTCGTATGACTGAACTCGAATTCGTACGAATTAGCCACTAAACTGGCAAATGTAAAATACTTAAATTTTCTCGTGAGATCAGGCTATTATTTTCTACAAATTCAATTATGCCTTTCTAAAACTCGAAAAAATGACATATTTAGTAATTTATTTATTTGTTTTTACATTTGCATGAAACAAAAGAGACTTTTATTTTATGTATTTTCAATTGAAAAGGATTATTGAGTAGGGGGTGGGACTTTTATTTTTTGCGCTTCTCCTCTTATCTTTCACTGACAGCAAACTAATGGTTGGCTATGCATATTTCAGCAACACCATCAAACTGATGTCATAAGAGCAGGACTGCTATTCCAGAGCAGTAACAAATGGGTAAAATTTGATTAAAGATTGCTAAAACAAATTTTTTTTTTCAGTATAAATTATTATTCCAAGTATTAATTATTCGCTTTAAGACTAAAGATGTGTGCTCATGATCTCTGATGTTTAAGCAGTAACACAGAGAGCTCCGGATGATTCAGCAGCTCAATGACTGTTTAATCCGAGAGACTCGCTGTGTTATTAACAATTAGCAAATGAAGCTGTATGTATATTATTAGACTTGTGTTAAACTGTACTCATGTCACAACCACACCAGAGTCAGCAGTTGTTTACTGGGTATTGTTTATTGTATTTTGTTCAAGTTAGGCTGCATAAAGTATGGTGGAGTGGATGTTATTTACTATTACTTATTTAAATATTATACATAACGTTTACTAACTCCCAGGGCAGTAAATTTATATCGAAGTTAATATTTGGCCGTACCATGTTGGTGCTTCGTAACATCTAATTTTATAAGGTGGGCCCAATGCTCAACCCCCAACCTGGAGGACCAGGAATTTTACATTTGCATTAATATATTCAAATGGACAATACAAAGGGTTTATGCAGGCAGTGAAAATTAAGTGGACATTAATTAAAAATTAAACTGTAAGAAATGCAGGATTACACACAATTTATTCATGTTGTTCCAACACAAATCGATTGCAAATAACTTAAGAAATACAAGTGACTTAAACATAAAACAATTAGGTTTCACAAAAAAAGTCTCAAAAAATTGTTTCAGCTCATTTGGAATAAGTAGTTTGAACAAGCAGCAAAATCTTTTTTTCTTTGAGTGCAGAATCTGGCCTAATGAGTGACAATTCAAATAGAGCATGTCAAGTATAATAATAAAGTTAATATAACAAAAACAACAACTACTACTACTAATATGAACACAAATTATATTAAAATCAATAATAATAAATTACAGAAATGTAGATAAGTATATTAATAATCAATTTAATATCTCTATATTAGTTATTTTGAATTTTAGTATGCAGTGTTTCTCAACCATGTTCCTCGAGGACCACCAGCTCTGCACATTTTTCCATGTCCCCATATCCAAACCCACCTCATTCAAATCATCAGATCAGCGATTGAAAGACCTGTAATGGGTGTAAAAGAGAAAGGAGACATCCAAAACATGCAGTGTTGGTGGTTGAGAAACACTGCATTAGATTATGGCACTTTTTAAATTAGCTGTTTAGATTTCTCATTTTTATTTTAGTTTACCTTTTATTCATTTTTAAGAGCTTTTGTCATTTACATTTTTTTTTTATTAAAAAGTAGATTTTTTATTTTGTTTTACATATAGGGTTACTGTTTATCATGTGATTGAGTAGAGCAGTCATTTTAGTTTGTTCAGTAAACTGCATTTCATCCAAATGTAAAATAAAAAATGTTGAAATTTACTAATCAAATGTGTTTATATTACAGTAATGCTATATGCAATCCTAATATTTTAAGTTCAGAAAAGTTAAGAAATCAATATCTGATTGAAACCCCTTATTTTCAATCACAACAGATTAAGATATTTGATATACTGAATAATTATAAATAACATAAATGCTCTAAGTGACAATATTTGTTTTTTAAATTGTAATAAACATTATCAGACCCTTGCAGAATATTTTACTCAAACCCGCATCCAATAAACCCAGTCAATACTGAGAATTTTATAGTGGTCTCTTCAGTTTTTCCTTAGTTGAATATATATTTAATGCATATCACATATCATTCTTATATTAATATTACTCATTAAATGCAATATTACAGTAATCTCGAACAACTTGATAAATAATAAGAAATTCTAAGCAGACATAAGCATGCAAAAATAACCCAAGCTAAGTATTCCTGGATAAGAAGCTCCCAGATTTTTTTTTTCACAGGGATCAGTGAACCCCCATCACGCAAAATTGCCCATGCGTAGGAGGAAAGAGCAGGAAGATGGATGACCAAGGCCCTATAGTTTGATGGTATTGCCCATGTCATCATCCAGAAACAAAGACAGAAAGCGGGAGCATGGAGAGGATCATTAGATGGAAAATCAACATGGACCAGCTGAAATACCACTGTCGACTTCGCCTTTATGCGCTTCGTCTGGGTGAAGTCGGTGTGTATTTGAACATCATCATGCAAATGATGGCATTTGAATGAATCTGATGATGTTGTTAATGTTGTGTCTTATACATATAGCTGTTCGGCAGTATTGCTCAACATTTCAAAAATGATTCTGTGAACGGTCAAAGACTAAACCTCCTCCCCCAGTGTGCAAATGCTGGACCTCAGCCTACATATTCAATAAAACAGCCACATCAACCAACAAGAGTGCATTACACTCAATGGCAAAATCATTGATACAAATATCCAATAAAAAGCGACTCGAGAGAAAAATGACTAGGGAATATAGTGGGATTTTTGAATTTGTTAAACTAATGTTATGGTTAGGTTGTCTTTATGGACTCTTTGTGTTTGTTGTGTTTTCTTCAGTTCCACTGTCCAGTAGGCACAGGGCATCGAAATGGCGTCAGAATGTTGTGGGATGTTGCATTTTGGGTGGAAATGAAAATCAGGTTGATGTCAGAACCCAACGTCAGACCGTCATCAGTGTCCGACATTGGACAGACGTTGCAAATTTGGCCACTTTCCTACGCAACCTAAAAACAACCAAATTTCAACGTCTAATGATGTAACAGTTTGATGTTGTGTGGATAATACCACTATGCCATCTATCTGACACTGGATTTTGGCTGCCATACCTGATAAATAAATGTCAGTATGTTAAGATGTGAGCTCAACGTTGGATTTTGGTCACTTACCAACACAACCTAATAACAACCAAATATCAACGTCATTTGACATCATTATTGAGCGTCAAAATACCCTGATGTATTGATTCTCTGCCTAAATATCACTTTATATTAATGTCTTATAGGCCAGCACGGAATCTGTGTGCGCAGAATTCTGCAGATTTTCAGCCCATCATTATTTCTGTTAATTTACTTGAGTAAATGTGTGTAAATCTATATTTATTCAGTTTTTAAATTAATAACAGTAACATTATTGACTAAAGTGAAAATATTCATCTGATTTATGTATAGTTTGTAAAGTATTATTTTCAGTTTTTTAGTAGATATATCATATGGGAGACTTACTTTGTTTACCAAATAAAGTTAATCGAACCGGATTTGCATTTTACACATTAAATAATAGAATAGATACAAATTTTTATTTCACATATTAAGGTTTAAGTTATGATACTCCCAAAATAATTCCGCAGAAATCCGCAGATTTTTACCAAAGCAAAAATAGCAAAAAATGTCTGCAGATTCTGTTTGGCCCTACTTATGACATGTGCCTGCTGGCTGTCTTTCAGTTAGTTTTTATGGTTTCTCATTGGCAAACTGATTATGTTCACCTGTGTCTTGTTTGGTTTCTCATTTAGCCTTGCATTTAAACAGAAGATTCACTGAAAATTTAACATTTGATGTTAATTTCAACATAGTCTCGTTGGAAATATTTAGTTTGAACCCTGTTCTTTGTGAAAGCTCAAAAACACATTTCATCATACATTTAACTGCAGTTTCTAGGTAAAATGAACACTATGGGGCAATATGACGCTACCAATTTTTGTTCCTTTTCACACTAATGATATTTACAGGGTCATATTATCAACAATCTACAAATTTTCATGCATTTCTTTGCACAACACCACATAAGTACCACAAAACAACTTAACAGTAGCTATGTTTTCATCCACCTATTTTTATGCACATTTTGCATATGTGCATAAAAAAGCGGTTGATGGAAACGTCATGATGTGCATACATTTTGAAAATGCGCATAAAAATTATGCGCATAACTGAGCAGGACAAACTTTTTATTCGATAAAAAAAGATGTACTATGATGGAAACACTTTTACTGCACAAATTTCAGTATGCGAATTAAGGTCATGTGATTTTGTGAAAAGAGTAATGTGATAATGAAAATGTGTGTAAATGGACAAACCAGCAGGCTGAGCATACTGTAAAACACCTAAACTGTTGTTTTGGTCATTCTAAAATGCCTTACCATTTAAGTATCAGTGTTATTATATCATTAATGACCTCCAGAATCAAGAGAGTCTGTGCTCTGCGTCTGACACCTTCAATTACCACCGTGTGTTAACTGCGTGTCAGGATCCTTTTTTAAATGAAAAAATGAGTGACGCAGCTTCTCCAACTGCAGCAAGTTCCTTTTTACTGTTGATATTTGGCACCAGTTAATCAGGAAGAGACATTTTTGTTCGCTTTGACTCGTTGGATGGAAACGCTGCTTTATTCGCACGGCTTTTATGCGATAATTCATTTTTGCGCATAAAGTTAATTCGGATTTTTGGATGGAAACATAGCTATTGTCTATGAATTGTAGTAATATATGTTTTCTACCTGTCTTTCTTCATATGGACAACTTTACAGATGTGGTTAGTTTGCTCTGTGACTCACTTTGTACCGTGTTGTACTTGTGATGTAGAGTGCTCTGGTTTGAATTCATGAAAGCACAGTTCCATAAAAGAGATCAATGTAAAGGTGATCTGTTTGACAAGCTTTGCCTTCTGGATGTAAACAGGATATATTTCTAAAAAATACAACAAAATGTACCCTAAGTAACACATCCCTCTAGTGGATTTGCTATCTGAAACATGCAATGAAATGCACCCGGAGCAATGCAATTTATGTTTCACAAAAATGTAGGCTGAGGGAACTATTTCATTGACACTTGGATGGTTAATTTACTCACTCACAGCTCATTCAATATGCCCATTTGTCCTGAACAGTCTTTAGCTGAAACTTATTATAGGGAGTTGGTTTGACAAAAAAAAAGTTTAGATTTAGTTAATTAACATAAAAAGGACATTGCAATGCCAAAGTCTTCCAGGTTTTGAATATGTTTTGTTAACTTTTTTCATTCCAGTAAATGCCACTAGATAAAAAGAAGACATTTAGCATGCATAAACTGTAATATGTAATCCTGTAATCGATAAAATAACTACCTGTAATCTTATTTTGAGTATTTTAAAACGTTACAATCCACAATTACATGTACTTAAAGGGACTGTTCACCCAAAATTGAAAATTTACTTACCATAGGTTTCTTTACTCCGGTGAACACTAAAGAATATATTTTGAAGAAAGCTGGAAACCTGTAACCATTGACTTCCATACTATTTGTTTTTCCTATGGATGACAATGGTTAGTTTTCCAGCTTTCTTCAAAATATTTTCTTTAGTGTTTTTTACTTTTTACAGACTAAAGAGAATTACAATGTAATCACCTGGGGGTAAGTAAAAGTGAGTAGATTATAATTTTGGGGTGATGCTTTAATTTTTCTGAATATGATAACATTATTCAGATAAGCCTAGTTTACATTTGTCAGTTGTGACATACGTGGTCTTAATTAAAATCATTGACAGTTGTCATGTTTCAAACACGTCTGTTGACTGGATTAAATAAAATCTGCTGCTGTTGAGATACTCTGCTCTCTTCCCTCTAAAAACATTTATATAAAAGTGAATTAAAGAACAAATAACGTTACTACGAATATAGTAATGGTTTAGTAAAGCAAAGTCGTGGTGAATTTGTGGTTAAGGTGTAACTACTTCGAACATGTTTTTTGTTGTTGTTTGTTTTTATAGTGATAAGAGATGTTTTTATTGAAACATTTAACAGTAATACAAAAACCTACATAAAAGATATAAACCATATGACAACAAAAATAGACAACAGAACAAAACTAAAAAAAAAAACAAAAGATTTTGGCAGGGGTGGTATGAATGACAAAAAAAAAACACTTTAAATCTATCTTAAAGCATTGTCATAGTGATGTATAAAAGGTCATATAAAATATAGTCTCTGGGTGCAATAGAAAAGAGACACTGTAAGATTCACAGTGTTATTTATTTTAAAGCTTTACCATTGCTGGAGGTTGAGTTTGTGTTGTCCAGCAGATGTCGTCATACACTTTGGATTCATTCAGACTTCCGCTCTCCAGCACGTGTCACGTCACTACAAACAAACACGACGCTCAAGAAGTTACGCAAGGTGTTCAGCCGTGTTTATGGTTAATCTTCTAAGTGTAAATAAAGAAGTTGCCACTGTAAAAACGGCGAAACCGCATGCTCAAATAGAAATGGAAGTAATTGACAGCCCTCTAAATCGTGTAAGTGATATCTTGAATAGCATAAAATGTAAAAAAAATGTTCTGTCAACTTAGTTACTGACGATAATACAAATAAACACGTTACGCGTTTTTTTATGTTTTGGCTTTACGTGTTTAAACTATGTTGAGTATGTTGTGTTTAACGTAATTAACACCTTAATTTGTCAATGAAAACTATAAAATTTAATTAAACCCTCATCAGTCCTGTATTTAGGTCAATTTTAATTTACCTATACTGTAGCTAAACAAATAACTATAAATTTCTTTAACTACTTAAGTAAAAAGTGTTTTACTTTTTGTAACGTTACTAAGTGATTAAAAAAATAACTCAAATGATTTCAGTAATTGTTATGAAAACAGCATAATACTAAAAATATTCATAGAGGTAAATTTGGTTTTATTCCCTAATAATATAATTTCGGAAAAATATTCTTTGCTAATTCTAAATAGGGAAATCATATTATCAGCAAATGACCATCAAAGTACAACATTGTTCACTGTGAATTAGATAGTGCTGATGTTGTTGAGAAGTCATACTTGCATGCTAATTCCGATCGAATATTCAAATTAACATGATAAACGATATAGAGACTGCTAAATGAACGAACGTGCGAATATAAAACCTACTTTACCTTTATATATATTTTTATATTAATTTAAATGTAAAAAGAAATATATATAATGACAAATAAGTCACACTTAAAAAAGCTGGTTCTGAACTTCCATGGGGCCAAATGTATGAAGATTTGAAGAGATATACCTGGTTTAACGTTAAAAAAAGTTTTAAAAAATGCTAAAACTTGAACATTAATATATGAATCAGATTAATATAAAATAAAAATAAGGTTAAATATTAATAAAGGTTATACTAAATGTTAATAAAAACTAAATTAGCACATGGTGACAATGATACCTTAATAGGCTCACTGTTAAATATGTCCACAATTGTTTCTGGGTTGCAGTATTTTCTATTGAGTTAAAATTGGTTTTATATTCACAAATTTGGACTTTGTCCTTAATAATATAATTTCAGAAAAGTATTTTTTTGCAAATTATAAATAGTGAAATCATAATAGCAGCTAATGACTATCAAAGTACAACATTGTTCACAGTCAAATAAATAGTGCTTATGTTGTTTTGAAGTCATATTTGCATGTCATTTCAGATCGAATATTCAAATACCATGGTAAACAATATAGGGAGCTTGCCAGAAGTTGTCACTGAGCGAAAGTGTGAATATAAAACCTACTTTACCTCAATGTAGTTTGTCTTGCAATCCAAAAATACCACATACTGTTTTGGGTTCAGTTTTTTTTTTTTCTCATTGTATTAAGACTTTAGCATTAAAAAAATAGGAGTCTGTTTATATAAAGTTAGATAGTTCTTCCAAAACTGCAAATTTGATCAGATTTACCCAACCTTCACT
Organism: Danio rerio; assembly: GCF_052040795.2. Taxonomy (NCBI): domain Eukaryota; kingdom Metazoa; phylum Chordata; class Actinopteri; order Cypriniformes; family Danionidae; genus Danio; species Danio rerio. The sequence continues at coordinate 48,470,667 of NC_141037.1, forward strand.
CGATAATTTTCAGAATGTTGTATAGAAACTGATAACCATTGACGTCCATAGTATTTTTTTTCCCACTATGGGAGTCAATGGTTACTGGTTTCCAGCATTCTTCAAAATAGCTTACTCCCCGTTCAACAGAAAAGCAAACAGGCTTGGAAGCACTTGTGTGTGAGTAAATTGACATTTTTGAGTGAACTGTCTTTCCTGTTAGTAATGTCTTTTTCTCCAGAATTTTTGACCGTGTTCTTTTCTACAGGCTCATCATTACGGCCGAAGGGCAGATCAGTTGGTGATGAAAGGAAAATATGAGGAGGCGATTGAGTGCCATCAAGAAGCAGCAGGTACAGGAATGAATCCTTTTTTTCTCCCACCTCAAACCATCCACACATAATTAGAGGTTGGGAAACAGTCATTAAAAACAAAAGAGTCACTGAATCTGTTTCTCTCTCTGCTCAGAGCTGTTGAAAGAAGCTTCATCAATGACACAGAGTCAACAGGTAAGACGTGTTTGAGACAGCAAGTGTGTCTCCATTGCAGTAGGGCGCCGTTTCTGTTGGTCTTATAGACTAGGCAACACTGTTCTAGAGTCTGGGGCTGTTTCTCAATATGCATTCTTCAGCGATCTTGCGTCCTCGTGTTCTCATGTAACGACTTCATCATCAACTGCCAAAGTTCAATTCCAAAATCAAGTCGGCAAGAACGGAGGACACGTGAAAGTTCCTGGATGTGTTCTTGATAACTAGGATGCACCGATGCAGACTTGAGCGTAAAACTTGCTCGAGAAGTCTCAGAAGTCATTGTTACTGAATAAAGGAGGTTGGAAGCGCAGCATTACATATGGGTTTATTATTAAAGTTCAGAGGTATAACTTATTTATCTCAGGAGTTTCCTTAAATGAGACAGTGAAAGTAAAAATTACCATAAAAATATTAATAAAGGCATAAACACATTAAGGGTGTTTATTTTCTGAAATTCTTATTAAAGTCTGTGTTATTTGCCTTGTGCAATGTATATTTGTAAGGTTTTGTGCATGATACATATATATTGAAAAGGAGGACAACAATAAATTGTTGTATAAATGCTATAATGCTTAGATAGTTTTCCGTTAAAAACATGTAAAGGTCATGTGACCATCAGGAAGAACGCAGCATCTTATTTCTCACAGGACACGTTCTCTGTTCTCGTGATCTCCTGAGTTTGTTCTTCCGAGGTGACCTGGCAAGAGCGGTCTACACAATAACGTTAGTCCTTTCTCTGCGTTCTTGTAATTGAGAAACAGCCTGGATATCTGCAGTCTGATGAGTTATTTCTGGTGTGTTTGATTAGAAAGAGGCGCAAAATATTTCATTAAATGTGTTTTTGAGTAGTTCAAGTATGAAAATAGTTGAATATGTCACACAAAATTCTAAATCAGAGATGCCCAAAATAGAGCCCACGGGCCAAAGTTGGCCCATTGGAATGTTTGATTTGGCCCACCATCCCAACTGAGATGAGAGTGAGATTAATGGAGGAGATTGACACAGAAATCTAATTTGATGTAATCTTTTTTGTTAGTGTTATTGCTGAGCTACAAAAAATCAAACTGAAATGAAATGTTTCAATCAAATGTTGTAAATTAATTACATTTTTAAAAATGTAAATACTGTCACTCGACAGATAGAGGACTATGCAGAAGCAAATCAAGGCAAAATCTAGAGAAATTCTGTTATTAATTAGATTTTGTTTTTACTGTAATAAGGTCATTGTACAATGTAAAAAATACTGTATTAGTTAACATAAAGCAGTGTTTTCTAGTAATTTTAATTATCATTAAATAAGTTAGAAATGTATCCATGGCAACTACTTAACTGATTTACCTTCGGCCCACTAGCCGTAATCAAATTAGAGTTTTGGCCCTTCATGAAAAGAGTTTGGGCACCCCTGCTTTAAATAAACCTAGATGGAATCTGGAGAAAGTTTACTCATATTTTCTCTACTATTATTGGAATAAAATGTAAAGAATGGATTTGTGCATAATATGTAATATGTGTCAAATTCATCACATGTTGAGCTACTTAATGGACATTTGTAGTATAAAGATGTACTGGTCACATTTCTTTGGTTATTTTTGAGGACCAAATATAACAAAGATGATCTCGAGATGATTTAGTTTTATTTATTTTTTATTATAATTTTTGACCCTTATCATGTAGTAATTGTTTATGTTGTAAGAAGAAAAAGAAACATACATTTTTTTAGTTAGGTGAGTCCGATAAATAATAATTATGATAATAATATTAATAATAATATTAGTCAGCATGGGGGCTCAGTGGTTAGCACTGTTGCCTCACAGCAAGAAGGTCGCTGGTTTAAGTCCCAGCTGGGCCAATTGGCATCTCTGTGAGGAGCATTTCGGGTGCTCCAGTTTTTCCCACAGTCCAAATACATGCGGTATAAGTGAATTGCATGATCTAAATGGGCAGTAGTGTATGATTGCGTGTTTAAATAAGAGAGAAGATGGGTGTTTCCCAGTACTGGGTTGCAGTTGGAAGGGCATTCACTGCTTAAAACTTATGCTGGTGTAGTTGGGAGTTCATCCCGCTGTGGTGACCCCTGATAAATAAGGGACTAAGCTGAAGGAAAATGAATGAATGAATGAATGAATAATAACATTAAGCTAGAATATATTAAAGGGATAGTTCACAAAAATATGAAAATTCTGTTGTCATTTACTTAACTTCCACTAGTTTAAAACCTTTTTTTCCCCCCATAGTTTTTTGTCTCGGTTGAACACAAACTAGTAACCATTAATTTTACTAGTGTTCTTTTTTATACTACTGTCAGTGGCTGGTGTTTTCAACATTTCTTAAAATGTCATAATACCAAGTAAAGCAATATGGCTTATGTGTACATTAGTGCACCTCACCTGAATTCATGACTCATTTCAGAATTGCAGGTACATTTCAAGCATTTTTCAAAGCCTATAACTTATTATAATTTGTGTTATTCCAAACTGTTTATTAAAGTAGTTTTTTAATAATTGAACATATACAAAGTCTCTTTAAAAAGTTTACACTTAGCTGATGATTGATTATAAGCAAGTTTGTCATGCTGACCCTGGAGAGAGCCCTGCATGGGAAGAACATGCAAACTACACACAGAAACAACAGCCAGCCTGTTAAAGGACTAGAATCGGTGACATTCTGTGAGGCAACAGTGATAACCACTGGGCCACCGTGCCGCTCTATGGAGGGAAAGGTGGAGAAGTAAGGGTTGAAGCCCCCCTTCAAATCGAAGATGGCTGTAGTGAAAAACCCTGGCTCTTTATAGTGGGTTAGGACTGGCTTGATTGGTGGATCATACATAGCTAATGTAGAACCAGCCGTGTTCAGTCATAATCACATGATCGTCTGGAACATAGTTTATACATAAACTTCATTTAAGGCAATTTAGCGGCCATCTTTGAAACGCCTCTCGGGCAGTATGCTGTGACTTTCTGTTTGAATGGGGAAACAACAAATTCTCCAAAACTGCTTGCCAAGCTTATGATTAGACTTATATTAGGAATTAAGAATGAAATTAAACAACATCTATGTCTTTAGTTTCATTTCTTAACTTTCGAATCAAACAAAATCTGCAGAAACTCAAGTCTGGTCCGAGCTCCGCCCGCAGAGAATTGTCAGTCTACAGTGATCGCTGATTGGCTCTTGTACCAGAAGGTGGGGCCTCATTTCCCATATTGACTGTTACCCTTTTGTCTATTCAAAACTATATGGGTGACATATCTTGTGTGTTCTATAGTCTTTAAGGTTTATCTCAGAGATGCAAAATATACCCATAATTCCATCATTCTTATACTAGACAAAATGTGAAACACCACACTTCAAAACATCTCCTGTGTACTTTTTAATCTACAGCTAAAGAGAAAGAAACACTTGTTCTGTGATGTACAGCACAAACTCCAGTAAAGTCATTTTGAGAGCTGCTGTGTTTTTGTGATAATTCAGGTACGCCTGTCTTTAGAGCTCCAAAGAGACAGACACCTCCAGCAGCAGAGACTGATCCAGATGAGCTGCAGGCAGACTCAACTTAAAGGAGAGCTCCTGGTAAGCTCTGCCAGACCCTCCTCTTCAGTTCTGGGCTGCAAGACCGCCAAAGATGACAAGACCCGGCTGGAGGAGCAGAGCACGGCCATTGCTGACCTGTGGAGGCTGGTGCTTGTCCTGCTTATGGACAACAAGAGGTTGCTGGAGGAAAACAAGCGACTAAACGCGGAGAATGTGGGTCTGACTATGAGGAGAGACCCTTATGAGGAAATGCAGAGCCCTTCGGCTTCTCAAACTCAACCAGTTTTTTTGAGTTTGAGGCTCTTGGAGGAGAGTCCTGACCTCCAGCAGCTGATGGACACAGCAGAGCACAGCTAGGCCTGCAGCTACATTCACTATCACAGAGGCTTGGTTTCATCATGACATAAAAGAACAGTTAAGGTAATTCTTTATTATCATTATAAATGTAGTGCTCAGTTTATTTAAGTACTCTTATCAATTTCTTAGGTTGGTGCATTTGAACAAAACAGATTTATTAGACAGATATATATTGTAAAATAATATTTTAGAAATTTTAGAAATAGAAAGAAATTACATTTGAATTCATGCAAAATGTTGCAAAAAAATTACAAACCTACAAAATTCCAACAAATATTATTTATGTTTTGTTTCTCTTTTTTTTTTTTTTTTTTTACTTTTTATTTAACATTTTTTAATATTATATACATTTGAGATGCACATTTCTGGACTGTTATCATAAGTTTTGTTGGATTAACTCCAGATTGGCCTTCAGTACAGTATACTAATTTAATATATACATCTCTAATATATTATTGAAATGCTTCCTATAGAAAATATTCATTTAAAAGAGAGATTTGTGAACTCGTATGTGTTGAGCACTGTACTCTTCTCTTACAATTCAAATTTTTTTTCTTGCAATTAATTATTTTCTTGTAGCTAAGGCTTATGTTATAGGTTTATAGGCATTCTGACTATTTTTTTAGTGAAAGGAAAATCTGAATTGTAGGATATAAACTCAGTTTTGCAGTTAGAATTGTGATTTATTTTACAAAATTGCAGTTTATATTGTTTTTTTGCAGAATTTATAGATATGTGATTTCTCAAATCTAAAAATTTGCAGTTTTATGTTTATATCTCACAATTCTTATATTTTTCTTAGAATTGTGAAGTTGCTGCTTTTCAGCATTTTGACAGTTGTGGGATAATCCTGACTTTAATGAGTTGAGACTTTTTTAGATTGTAAGATTTCTGAGAAGAAATGTCAGAATTGCAAGATATAAACTTTTTAGCGCAAAGGAAAAAAGGTTAGGAATGTGAGATAAAAGTTTGCTGTAAGCATTACTTTTGTGTTAGAAACAAGGTTCCATACACTACGATGTAATTTATTATTTACTGAAGATGTTTTTGAAATAAGTCCCTTATGAATATCAAATCTGTTTATTGATAAAAACAAAAACAAAAAAAACAGAAATGTTGTGAAGTATTACACATTTTAAAGTTGGATGTTTCTAATATTCCAGTCATTGCAAAGCTAACTTTGGAAAAAAAGGTTTAGGTATTACTTTCCTATTAAATTATTTAATTAGGAAAACTATTTCCAACATTAATAAAAACTATTATAATAATAATAATGTTTTTGACCAACATTAGAATCATAAAATAAAACATTTTGTCTGTGTTACTTTACTGTGTACACTAGTGTATTTAGGACTAAGTGCATCTGGAAATTATTCACTGCACTTATCTTTTTTCATATTATATTATGTTTACAGCCTTATTCCAAAATTTATTAAATTCATAATGTTCCTGAAAATTCTATAGATAATGTAAATGTGAAAAAAGTTTGTTTAAAATCTTAGCAAAATTTATTTTAAGTAATCAGATGCACATAAATGCCTTGGCACTCAAAATTGGTAAATATTAGGCAGAAACTAAACCAAGAAGTCTAAGGCAGGGGTTCTCAACCTTTTTCACTGCGGGGGCCACCTTTCTCCCATCAATTTTTGAAGGCCCACCTGTCTGACATTTTCTCTAAACTGTTTATATGAAATGTCCATTTAAACCTTTACATACATACATATATATATATATATATATATATATATATATATATATATATATATATATATATATATATATATATATAATGCCTTTGTTGCGCCTTCTTTTATTTTCTATTAGCACTATTTTATTAAAAACATATAATTTATATAATTATAATTATATTTAAAAACGAAATAATATATTATATATTAAAACTACACGCACGCATGCACGCACACACACACACACACACACACACACACACACACACACACACACACACACACACACACACACACACACACACACATCAATAATCAATCAAAGAACATTACTTTGATCATTTTATTATAGAATATTAATAACGAAATCCAAAAATTATTGTATAATATTAAGTAGGGGTGTGATTAGACACCTACATCACGAGACGAGACACGAGATTGGGTTCATGAGAACCTGACAAGACGAGATTTTAACATTATTTTTTCGAAATCTTTTATGATGAAACATAAATGGAATAGTCTTTAAATGTTTAGCTTATATATGAATAGAAAATAAATTCAAAAATATATATTTTTTTTAAATCACAAAATGCAAAACAATTTTTATGCTTGTAATTAACTTCCCTTTTTTTGTTTGCAATTTCCATAATTATTCCCATAATTTTATGTATGCAATAGTTTTTATTACTTTATATTGAATTCTATGAACATGTGAACACTGCAAATTATTTGTTAATATATAAATGGAAAATTGCAAACTCTTCTGACTGGCTTTTTCCCTATACAATTTTAGAGTTTTTACATTGATGGTCAATTTGGTTTTTGTGACAATAACCAATTTTTTTGATGACCTGCTTACATGTATGACCTTTTTCATACATGTCATTTACACTGCACTCAGCAAAAGGCGCAATGACCAGGGAAAAAAAGAGTGGGCGCTTACTGACAGCTGATAATAAAAGAGCGCTCTTTTCTCCATTCCTGTATTTATTCTGTTTGCATTGTTTCATTTTTTTTTTTTTGACAAGTTGTTTTTTTTTTTTTTTGACAAGTTGTTTTTTCTATAGTTTATGACGACTCTCATTTGGCCATATTCTTTTTAAACCAGTAGGCGTCTTCATGTGCTACATGACAATATAAAAGGGTTTTTATCCCTTGTGTAGAATGTGTTCACTTGAACTATGAAAAGCAAACGCCCGCTTTTCCTGTACGGCAATGATGAAGGCGGGTGTGTTGAGTCTCCAGCAGTTCAGTATGTCTGTGTATTCTCTGAACCTACACCCATCTCTAAGCGCAGTGTCAAACAGCAATGTGGACTGTCCTGTCGCAAAATGCGGCTAGAAGTCCTACACGATGGTATTTAATAGTTTAATTGCGGTGTTTAGATATTTGTACTGCACTTCAATAATGCGGCTTTCTGCACATCTCTCTCCGGTGAGAAAAAAAAGCGGTTACGTCACACCCGCCCGCCCAACCGAATGATATGTGCTTCACAGAGTCCAGCCTTGTAGATGTATGCAAAGCACTTGATTTGCGGTTCAAATTCAATCCTGCTTCCAATCTTCAATGCTAATTTCACCCTCACGCTCCATCATGCTAACATCTCAACTCACGAGACAACTTTTCACCTTAATTTTCCCGATGACACCTTGTGACATCCATAATATTAAGAGTTAATTCTAAGCTATCTCGCGGCCCACCTGCAGGATGGCCGAAGCCCACTAGTAGCCTGCGGCCCACCGGTTGAGAATCCCTGGTCTAAGGAACTGTATGTAGACCTCTGAGACAGGATTTTATTGAAGCACAGATCCACAGAACAATGTTCTTCATTATCCATTAATGGATTTAGTTTTGAATGGCTCGCCACCATTCAAGTCTGTAGGATAGAGTGGTCAAACTCCATGACAGCCCACCTAAAGTTAAAAAAAAAAAGACCTGACAGACTCTCAGATATTGAGAAAAAAATTCTCTTGTCTGATGAAACTGAGATTGAACTCTTTGTTTGGAGGAAATGAGGCACTGCTCATCTCTGCAGTGATCATGGTGGAGGTGCATCAGCCCACAGCTGATGTTTTTCAGCAGCAGGAGCAGGAAGATTAGTCAGGATGAGGGAAAGATAAACGCAGCAGCAGCAATGTAGACTTATCCTTGATGAAAACCTGCTGTGGAGTGCTCTGGACATCAGAATGGGGCATTTCTTCATCTTTCAACAGGACAGCGACCCCAAGCACACAGCCAAAAATTGGACAGAGGACACCTCTGTGAATGTGCTAGAGTGGCTCAGCCATAACCCAGGTCTGAACCTAATTAAAGATCTCTGGAGATATCTGAAATGGCTGTTCACAGATGCTCCCCATTCAAACTAAGGGAGTTTTAGGGACTCTGCTAAGAATAAATTAAGAAATTGTTCAAGCCTGTAAAATCATACTTTAAAAGACTTACAATAGCTCCCAAAGGTGCTTCAGTGAAGTATTGAGCAAAATCTGTGAATAGTTTAATATGGGGTTTATTTGTTTGTTTGTTTGTTTTTTGATAAATTAACAAAGATCAATGAATATATTTCTTAAACAAATTTCACATTGTCTTTATTGGGCTATTGTTTGTTGATTTTAAAGGAAAAAAATGAATTTATCCATTTTAGGCGGTAACTTAAAATAAATAAAAATAAAATAACACAGTGAATACTTTCTGGACGCACTGTATATTGGGTCAAGTTTAAAAAAAAACTGTTAAATACCCCAAATTCACTGTAGATTACATAATCATAAAATTAAAACAGACAAATAAATTGTGTATTTAATCATGTTTAATTTATCTCTATCTTCAGTCAATTTACTGATGTTATAGAACTGAATAGACTTTATCTAGAATCTATGTGTAAATGAGGGGACTCAAATGAGCTTTGCTGGTTCAGCCAATGTCAAAAATTTGTTGAGATAAATTTTGGTTTGTTTGGCACGCACAGCACCCTCACTGATTTTCAAATGTTCAAGCTTGTAACTGCTCACAATTCACTGACATTTAAATGCTGATTGTTATCAGGAAATCCTTAATTTACTTCTGTGATTTGATTAAGGGTCATATGGCATTAACAACACAAGGGTAATTATGACTTATTTTTTGGTGAATCTACAAGAATAGCCACATTTACTGCATTTAAATTGATAATTGGAGCATGTAGTGTAAAGCATGAAAGACATCAATTCTGATTCCATTTTTAATGGAAAATGTAAAACATCTCTTTAACTTCAATGTACATACAGTAGCAAACAACACATACAGCAAATAAAGCACACCATGTTATATAAAATCATAATTAATATATATATTTATATATGTATATTCTGCTATTTACATATTACATTTAAGCTGAAAATGTCACAATATCTTTGTTCAAACCAACACAGAATAAATGGGAATTGTTTGAATATTCTTCCTCTGTCGGCACAGTGAATATTTGCCAAACTGTAAATAATTTAATGTTGCTTTAACATAATAGAAGCTGTCAGTTTGGCAGCTGCTGATGTGATGGAATGCTGCTGCGAATGTGTTCAATCCTCTCCAACCGTCCAAAACACAGCATGACGGTTTGCTGGACACTTTCTGCAGTGCAAGAACTACCGATAAAGAACATGTCATGAATCATTATCGCCCTTGAAAAAACACATATTTGCCAATGTCCTCCTTTCCAATAGTTTTCATGACCTTCTGTGTGTGCGGCGAGTGGAAGTGATGAGCTTTGAAGTTCATTGCACCTGTCTGGAGTGCACAGTGTTCTGCTTTCATCTCTACATGTTTGTCATACCTCACTTCCTGTCCATGCTGTTCAAACAAAGAGAACGTCGTAACATCACACAGGAAGTCACAGAGCCTTGCAGAGCAGCCTATTTTGTTGGTCTCAAGTCTAAGAACAGCAGTTCCTTCCTGGCGGATCTTGGGATTGTGTTTATGTTTTTGGGAGGAGATGCATTGTCAGGACTCCTCCTGTTTCACCTTCACTGTGCTCTCCTCCTTTAGATGCTTCCTCAGTGTGGCCACAGCATCTTTCACAGAGTGAAAAAAGATGTTCTTCACCTGAACAGTAGAGGAGGAAGAAAAGAAATTGTAGAATTAGATTTTGGAATCAATTTGTTTGTCCTGGACTGAAGTTTTGTAGCATGTTTCAGCCTTAAAAGAGCACTCCACTTTTTTGATGACTCCCCTAGAGTTAAACAAATGAGTTTTGCAGTTTTTACACGCTAAATGCAAAGTTGCTATTTCCTAGGTTCTAGGTTTCTAAATATGTCTAGGATCTATACTCACATTCTGGCGTAATAATCCAAGAACTTTCCTGCTGTACCATGGCTGAAGCAGGTGCAATAATATAAAAAAAACTAAAATTGTTCATCAATATAACCAATATTATCATAGTATCACACCAGACGCAGATGAAGCATTAAGCACGAGTGATTTACACGGAAGTCAAAGCAAAGACATGAATAGTTATCCTGCGGTGCTATTCGCGCAAATGAGATGATTCACATGAATAGTGACACAAATTGAACGTTTCGCATGTTTGACATTCTTAACATGCAAATCGCTCAATTTGGAATATCTGAACATTAGTGAACATTTAGCCTGCGTTAACCAATCAAGGGCTTGCTCTAGTGTAAGCTTCTGTCACCAGGCAGACAGAAGCCCGCCCATGACGCGAATCCTCATCAATTGTAAAGTGAATTGGACGCGCAAATGAAGTCAGTAAACTCAAAATGTTCACGTGTCTATTTAAGAGAAAATAGCCTGATTTATTCGAGCACGTCTGGTGTGAACGCTCTATTAGAGTTTTCCAGTTTAAATAGATTCAAATCAGTTCTGGATTGTCTCTCACAAATGCATGTTTTTATGCAGTGGATGCCCTTCAAGCCGCAAACCATCTCTGGGAAACATCCATACACAGTCACACTCATACACTACAGACAATTTAGTATACCTAATTTACCTATACCGCATGTCTTTGGACTGGGGGAAACCGGAGAACCCGGAGAAAACCCACGCGAACGCAGGGAGAACATGCAAATTCCACACAGAAATGTCAACTGACCCAGCCGAGGCTCGAACCAGTGACCTTCTTGCTGTAAGGCGACTGCACTACCTACTTCTCCACTGATCGTAATGCATAGAATCATCAATGGTTTTATTGACTCAAGATTTTCAGGTACTGCGTAATATTATTGTCCCTACTGCAGCGATGGTATGGTAGCAAAATTCCTTGACAAATATGTCAGAATGAAAGTATAGTTCCTAGACGTATCAATCAAGAAAATAGCAACCTTTCATTTTTTATCAGTCTTAGTAGATGATGTAACTACAGAAGAGTTTCACTTTAAGTAATACCATTATCAAAACTCTCTCCCAAGGTGCGGTTGTTTTTGAGAGAGATGCTAATGGTCTAATCCGATTTATCGATTTATGCTGAGCTAAAACTCAACTGTTTAATTCTAGGAGAGCCTATATGCAAAAAAGTGCAGTATTCTTTTAAAGATAAGGTAAAGGTAAACCAAAAATTTTAAAATCATTCACCATTTGCTCAACATCCTAAACTTTATGCATTTGTCTTTTTCTGATGAACACAAACCAAGATAATTTCAAAACATGTTGGAAACCAGTAGCCATTGGTGGGCAATTAAGAAGAAAAAAAAAACAGTTTCCAACATTCATCACTATATCATCTTTTAGGTGTGGAATAAGTTGAGTATGAGTAAATTAGGACGACTTCCAGTTTTTGGTGAATTAACCCTTTAGGTCAGAATTAAGGATAGAGTAAAGTGAAAATGCTGTGAGACAGAACAATCAAAGTATTTGGTTGGTGTTATGTGGAGCATGATTTTCAGCCAATGTCTCTGGGTTTTCCAGCTTAACCACGTTTAAGGAGCCCCCCTAAAGTCTACATATTTTCATGTTATCTTAATCAAACACACCTAGAAAATTAACCACATTAGTGGAAAGTCCAATACTTGAAACAAGTGTGCCAGATAAAGATGACATGCAAAATGTGTAGTATTGAGGGACCACAGAGTTTCAATGATCAACAGAACAGGTAACACTAGGCAGATGACATACCTGGAGTTTGTCTTCATAGTTCATTAGGTCTCTGAGAGGGCGGAGCTCTTGGGTCAGATAATAGGAGTTGTGCGCATGTTCAGGGGACACGAAGTCCACATTCACTTGGATGCAACTGTGCAGATTCATTACCTAAAACACATCGTGAAATACTGAATTCCTAAAGGAGTGACCGCTATAATAAAGCAGCTTTTCATCATCAGGAGGCTCTGTGCACATTGCACATACGAAAGTCAATGCTGTTGAGACTGAAGTCCACTAGGTGGTACTGTGCATTTGTTGAACCTGTCCATCTGCGCTTGAGTGTACTTTGAAAGCTGCATGGCTGCAGCTGTGTGCGAGATGGAGTGGAACCAAGCATATCAACTAGCATACCTAGACTTTAGGAGGATGTAGCTTGCAATGTGAGTGAGGTACTATACCTGGTGCAGAGCTCCAGCAGGGATGATAACAGCATCTCCGTGGAACTGGAGTAGTGTGCGACTCTCTACGCCATACTCGTCCTGTAACCTCTGCCGCAACCTGGGGCTCAGATACCAGCCGCCCTCACGCAGCGGGTCGGCATCACTGTCCCACTCGGAGTCTGAGTCAGTCTCTGGATCGGCCTCAGTGTGCTGCTCAGCAGCAACCTACACACATATACATGAATATCATATCCTCATTGACAGGAAGGAGGACTATTAAAGCAGCAATATCCCTCCGAGGTGTTTAGTGATCTAATGTCATGTTTTAGAAGTATGTACAAGAATGTACAACAATAAAGGGCCCAGGACTTTATCTTGGTTAAACTGGACAACTCATCCCTTACCAATAGGCATCAGGATGATCTAGAAATGTAGTACCTTGTGTAAAAACTCCTGGATCTTTTGTAGATCTTTGCTCATGTAGATGTGCCACAGAGCGCCCGGTGTCTCATTAGGATCTTTCAGTCGTTTCTTCACGCTTTCATCCAGAACTTCCTCCTCCAAGAGCTTCAATACACCTAACACAGAGTTTAACAACCGAATTTGAAAGACATGTTATGGTTCACAATATTCTTTTACAAACTCATGTGGTGGCATTTAAAGGAAACCAATCAAATTTACATTTGAGCAATTTCCTCTATTGCACAAATGGCAAATCTCAACTGTGAGGATAATGATTGTTATGTGTCCAAGTCCACTTCTCTTACTGTACCAAGCAATTCACTTAACTGTTAGATAATGGACTTGCAAACATATTAAGGTCAAATCAATATTTTCAAGGAAAACATAAGCTATTTACAATCTTGTCTCACGTTTACTTGCCAGTACCTGCTTTGGATGAGGCTCCGTTTCCTTTGGCCACCCCAACATATACCAGAATGCTCATAGTGTCAGAGATTTCAACATGTAGATTACTGGTTCCGAAATCTTGCTCTGGACACGCTGTAACACCTGAATAAACAAAGGAACATGAGGCCCATTGCATAACAAACGGATAACAGCACTGTCAGTGGCTGCGGGAAAGAAAGAATACCGTGGGCACAGCAGAGGCGAGGACCAAGGTCGGGTCGAATGAAGAATGAGGGCAGATGAGAGGCCAGGTTCAGATGAGCCTCTGGGTCTGTGTACTCTGGTACTGGCAAAAACTTCATCACATCGTGATATCTGAGATGAAAGAAAACATTATATCATCAAATTCATGATATTCAAAAGTGCATATAATGGGGTAAATTTTTAAGGCAATAATGTTATTAAAAATGGAGGAGATATTTCTTTGCAATTGTCAAAATGATCTACGATCACAATTACCTTGAGTATTATGGATTCTACACCACTTTGTAAATACAAACATGTATTCTTCTGGACAAAGTCTTGTAGTCTGCCATTGTTGTTTTGGCTGCCTATACATAGACTGAACACATAATATGTATGCACTAGATATGATCGTTTTCACAATTTATGTTTTTGCAGTTAGTTTTTTTTAAAACTCGCCCTTTAAAATCCTTTTTCTAGAGACTATAAATACTGTTGTTGTATAATGAACGACTACAGTGTGAGAAAAGCAAGGACCAACCAATCATTCATTAATCTGAAGTCATTTTTCACAGGGAATCTATTTCTCTATTGGAAAAACATTGCATATTTCCTGCCATCTCTTACTGCATTGTCTGAGTTCAAGGCTTGAGTAGAGGTGTATTCAAATAGTGGAAACAGTGTATTCAAATTGAGAAGGCATTAGCAGTACAAAGTGCCGTTTTATGCAAATTCTGGTGAGGTCTGAAAGACAACATATGCTTCAAATGGTTCCAAGGGCAGCAGTACCTGGCAGGCATGAGGGCCAGAAACTCCTCCCCTGATGGCCAGTCTTTCAGTCTATACACCACTGACTCTCCTTTACCAGATTTCGGCCTCTCTGTCAGTCATACACACAAGCATGCAAATAACGTTAAGAGTCAAACGGCAAAATCATATGCAGCAAATTAAAAATGATGAGCGCAGAATTGCTAAACTGGATCACTCACTTGAGGCATCTTCAAAACCATCCCAGAACTCCTTGACTTTGGAGTTGGTGATGCTCCCGTCTCGGCAGTTGTAGAGGTCACTGTGGAGGCTGGAGAACTCACGGCTGAAGTTCTCGGGCTTCCACAAATTTGCGTTCAGACTCTTGTGCAATCCAGACACCAGTACTGGCTATTGAAGAGACATCCCGACAACACATCATATGCAGCATTATATTTTAAATGAACATTTTATGTCATACAAGAAGCCATTTCTTATCAATGATAACAAAATTTTCGAGCAATGGCAACTTTGGGTTATTCATTCTGTATCAAAAACTAATGTTTCCTAATACTTATTTCACTTTAAGGGTGTTTTGCTTCTCCCTGGTATCTGTAGATATATAGTTAATACTCCACTAGTGGGAGCAATACAAACCTGCTCTTGTGTCCAGTTCTCTTTGAACAGCCTTTGGTTGCCTTGGTGACGGTGATCTTTGAGCCAAAGCAGTCGGTGATTTCCCAACCAATCATAAGGTGCAGTGGCATGGGGATTAGCCAATGTGCTTTCATCAAGCTTTACTCCATCTGGCCGCTGCCCCGCCTCCTCCTCAGGCAGCGAATCCTGTTTGAGCTCTGCCTTGGCCATCTTTGTAGCGGGAATCTTATTTTCTACTACAGAAGCAATAATGTCATCCAGGATGTTGGGTACGCGAGTGTTTTGGGTTACCTAGCGAATTAAGCATGAAGAGTGATTATTAGAAAAGATTTTAGCTGTCAGTATGCTACAGTGGTGATCAAAATTAGTGATTAATCTACAATTTCCTAAAGTTCAGTCACAGATTAATCCTATTTGAGGTATTCATAATGGTAGGGTTAGGTTACGGTAGTAAAATATCTGTTTTAAAAGCATATTTCAATGGTTACAAATATTCTGAAGTACATATACACTCATTGACCACATTATTAGGTACACCTGTCCAACGTGGCATGGTTGTTGGTGCCAGATGGGCTGGTCTGAGTATTTTAGAAACTGCTGATCTACTGGTATTTTCACACATAATCATCTCTAGGGTTTACAGAGAATGGTCCGAAAAATAGAAAATATACAGTGAGTGTCAGTTCTGTGGGCACAAATGCCTTGTTGATGCCAGAGCAGAGCAGAACCAGACTGGTTTTGATAGAAAGACAACAGTAATTCAAATAACCACTCGTTACTTAAGGTATGCAGAAGAGCATCTCTGAACGCACAACACGTCAAACCTTGAGGCGGATGGGCTAGATCTGCAGAAGACCACACCAGGTGCTACTCTTGTCAGCTAAGAACTGGAAACTGAGACTACAATTGGCACAGGCTCACCAAAACTGGACAATAGAAAATTGAAAAAACGCTGCCTGGTCTGATAAGTCTTGTTTTCTGCTGTGACATTCAGATGGTTGGTCAGAATTTTGCATCAACAACATGAAAGCTTGGATCCATCCTGCCTTGTATCAACAGTTCAGGCTGGTGGTGGTGGTGTAATGGTTATTTAATGGCACACTTTGGGCCTATTAGTAGCAATTGAGCATCGTGTGAATGCCACAGCCTACCTGAGTATTGTTGCTGACCATGTCCATCCCTTTATGACCACAGTGTACTCATCTTCTGATGGTTACTTCCAGCAGGATAACGCACCATGTCATAAAGCGTGAATCATCTCTGACTGGTTTCTTGAACATTCACTATACTCAAACGGCCTACAAAGTCACCAGATCTCAATCCAATAGAGCACCCTTGTGATAGGGTGAAAAATCTGCAGTAACAGTATGATGCCATCATGTCAACATGGACTAAAATCTCTGAGGAATATTTCCAGTACCTTGTTGAATCTATGGCATGAAGGATTAAGGCATTTTTGAAGGCTGCAAAAGGGGGTTCAACCCGGTACTACTAAGGTGTACCTGATAAAGTGGCCATTGAATGTAACTTAAAAGTCATCTTTTAATAAGAACAGCAATCAAAATTAAAGCGCACACTCTCAGATTTGTCCCACTTTTTGGATGGCACCTTCAATCTGGCACCTTTTTTTAACAGCCGACTTAACTTCACAGTTTTCACTGACTTTGCAGGATAGTGATCCAGTCTAAAGTGACTGTAAACCTCAGCAGTTTGTCCATATGAAGGTTAAAGGGATGACACGGCTCAGTCAAAGCAAGAGAAATTTGTCTTTCCGAATTTGTGATTTATGGAATGTTGCAGTTTTACAATGTCACAATCTCATTCAAGTCCCTCAAAATGTCTTGTCATCCATGAAAGACAAATACTTGAGTGGTCAGTATAATGTGGAGAATCTCAATGGGTTCAACATTGCAGCAACAGAATTGTTCAACAGTTCAGCACTGAAATACAGTTCAATGCATGAAGTAGACAATACATAAAGCGTGTTTAATTGATCTGGTATCATTTAATACAATTTTTTATTATTATTACTTGATTATTATGAAAATTGTGCCCTTTTTGCAGTATTACGTTAAAAGATCAGACAAAGACAAAACCTGCCCACAGACCGTCACTCACAAGAGAAGTGGTTGAAAGTTGAAAGTGGACAAAAGAGACACATTTATGTAGTAATGCATCTCCTTTGTCCACTAGTGATTTGACTGAAAAATACAATCTCAAATCTCAATACCTGGTGCAAACACAGCTACATGGCAGAGTGAATGCAAATGTTTATCAGAAGCTCCTTCATCAACACCAGGGTTTCCTTCTCTGAATTCATTAGCCAGAAATTTGATCTCCACTTCACATTTTTATATGAACAAGAATGTATATATCAAACCTGTTCAGAAAAGTTGTAGACTGGTGCAAAGGCACCTCCTGCAGATCCAAGGCGTAACTTCCCAGCAGTGGACGTCAAAAGGTCACGCAATGTTGATCCCTGTTCAGGGCTTGTGGACTTCTTACTCTGGGCTTCCACACCATCACATTCTGCCTTTTCTGGATAATGCGAGAAAACAGCATATTAAAGCACTTTAGAATACACTATGTGGAGGATATAATTGAGATTTCACGGTGGACAGGGCTGGCTGCATGTTGTGAAAAATATCTTAGCGTATTATTGCGCATTACTTCTGTCATTACCTCTTCTCTCAGTGTGCGCTCTCAGTGTGACGTGCTGTGAGTTCTTCTGCTGATCTGAGATCTGCCGACTATTCAGGTCACTTTGATCTGTGTCTGAAAGCTGATGTCACACCAAACATGTTCATTAAATGTCATTCATGTGGAGCTTGAAATGCATCTAATAATTCCAGTAGACTCCCAGGAAATGAATAAACTAATAAACTGAATCCCTTGAAAGCAATGTATAGGAGCATCTGCCAGTGCATAAATGTAAATGTGACTTGACATGAAATAAAAAAAACTAAGAGTCTTACCGGTGAGAGTCCGTTGGTAGTGGCCATGGATTTGGTTTCAGTGCCAGGACGTTGGGAAGAGATTGCAAACTTTTCTTTCAAAGAGTGCAAAGAGTTCTGCATGTCCGCCAACACTTGTGGACAAATGACAATGCATTGCTTATTACTACAAGGTTCCCAGTCAGAGAAGAACAGGATGTGACTTTTATTTACGTTAAGTAGATGAATCAATGCCTACCTGAGTCAGGGACAATCTGAGTAGGCATGAGGTTCTTCAGGTCATGGGGCTGATTCTTCACACATCTGACCCAAACATACAGCTCCTTATCTGAATGATAAAATAAGAAAAAATGACAAATTGTGTGGATTTGAGACAAACCAATAAAATCTGATGGATAGAGTAAGAAATATATTGTAATGTGGTATTTCTGTCCCAACAATAATTCCTTACATTTATAGAGCGCTTTTCTGGACACTCAAAGCACTTCATACATTTTGACGGGGAGATCTCCTCATCCACCACTAGTGTGCGGCATGTTTGCGCCTGACCACACACCACACACCACACACCAGCTGATTGGTGGAGAGGAGACAGAGTGATGAAGCCAATTGGGATGTCCCAGTGGGCAAATTTGTCCAGGATGCTGGGGTTAAACCCTTACCCTTTTTTGAAGGACATCCTGGGATTCTTAATGACCACAGAGAATAAGGACCTTGGTTTAACGTCTCATCTGGATAACAGCGCTCACTGAGCAGTATAGAGTCCCCTTCACTATACTGGGGTTTTAGGACCCACACAGACCGCAGGTTGAGCCCTCCCTGCTGGTCCCACAAACACCACTTCCGGCAGTGACTTAGTTTTGTTTTGTGGTCTCCTATTCAGGTGCTGACCAGGTGCAGCCCTGCTTAGCTTCAGAGGGCGACCATATGAAAGTTGCAAAGAGCTAGCTGCCGGCTGCATTTAACCATAAGAGATTAAAAAATCACCCAAAAAAATAAGATTTACTCACATTTTACTAACCCTTAAGTCAGTCCAAACACAGTCATAGTAGTTAAAGTAGTAATACGGCATTTTTAGGCATGGTGGAAACTGGTAGCGATTGACATTTATAGCAGGAGTAAAAATACTATGTCTAAGTCATTAGACTAAGTCATTGGCTACCAGCATCCAACATTCTTCTGCCTTCAAGACCAACTGTCTTGTGTGTAACGGAGGTAAGAAACTTGGCCAAACTGTCAAAGGTAAGTAAATTAAGGAAATGTTAATTTTTCAGATGAACTATCCCTCAGTTGACCTAATGGTCTACAATGGTTTATGAAAGCAAATCTCATCCCTTGTATCAATGTAGTTTTCTGAATGATTGTATTAATACAAAGTTAACAACATCTAAATAAGTGACTTTTTTTTTTAGCTTTTTATTTATGTGCTATTGCTCTGCCTTTTTTTTAAAGTGAACATTCATACGTTTCAAACCAAGCTCTTATTTATTATTTGGTCTTTCACATTGCAGACACCAATGAGCATTCACATTAACACTTTGTTTTGGATTGTCTACATGAAAATAGAAATCACATTATCAAGGTTGGTAACACAGCAGCTTAGTTGTTAGCACTGTTGCCTCACAGCAAAAAGGTTACTGGTTCTAGCCTCAGCTGAGTCAGTTAGCATTTTTGTGTGGAGTTTGCATGTTCTTCCCACGTTGGCTTGGGTTTTCTCCAGGTGCTCTGGTTTCCCCCACAGTCCAAAGACATGTGCTATAGGTGAATTGGATAAAATTAATTGGCCATAATGTATGGATGTTAATTAGAGTGTATGGATGTTTCCCAGTATTGGGTTGCAGCTAGAAGGGTATCCATTGTGTAAAACATATGCTGGATAAGTTGGCAGTTCATTCACTGTGTGTGACCCCTGATGAATAAAGGGACTAAGCCGAAGGAAAATCCGAAGGAATGAATTATTAAAGTTCTCATTTATGCTGAGTTTATTTTATTATATCAGCCTGCAACATGATATTTTTGTAACAAGGACACCCAGTGTGTGGTATTAATGCAAAGCCATTTGGCAAGTTAACCCAGGCATACATAAATAGCAAAACATGTGATCCCATGGCTCAATGGTGAAAAAAAGCATATGTCTAGGCCATAGATCTGCTTATTTTGGGGTCTTTGTGTCATGTTATGCAACTGTTTACGCTAAATCAAGTTTTGATGTTTCTATCGCTTTCTTGAGGGATTTTTGCATGCTTGTTTTTTTTTTTTTTTTTTGCAGCAGTGGTGTGTTATATTCTCACACTGCATGTCTGTAATCATGCTGGCAGTAGCAAGTTTCATTACTTGCTCTGCACCAATAATAAAAGCCGCAGCAGTAGAGTAGTAGATCTATGCTGCCAAGACTAATTAAATCAACAGTGCCGAATATTGAGAAATCAGAACCTGGAAATTAGTCTAAACAAACAATACCACTTTGGCTACCATAAACGCGGGAGTATTGTTACCATAGAAAAACATTTCCTCCATTGGCTAATTCTGCTTAGCAACACTCTCTTTTGAAAGTGGTGAATGGAAAAGCTGCTCTATTTCTATTTATCAATATGAAAGAACCTGGTATAATAGAACCGAAAAATTAAACCTTCAAATCTTTCTGTAAGAAACCAACATAAACCAGTTTGGACCAGTATTTAAGGTCATATTGTTCAAAGTTCTAAGAAATTCCATAGAGGTGGTCAATAGGTACAATTTAAAACCCATAGGGAAATGTGATGTATTTGCAAATAACCTTTGGCTTTCCTCTTCTCTCTGGCTTTATAGCAGTCCATGCAAACCACGAAGCCACATTTGTGACACGCCCAGTGCATGTTGAAGAGAGTCGCTTCACACGCATCACACATCTCCCTCACACCTCTCACTGCCCGCTTCCACATGATCTGAGCTGGAGAAAGACAAGACGGCAAGACAAGGTGAAGAAGACAAAATGACAAGCAATAAGAAACTGTGTCTGTCATTCCACACAAACGTACTGTCTTTCTTGACCCATGAGTATGCAGTGTCCTCTGTCTTTACGAGCCTGCAGAACTGGTCTCCGATGAACGTGAGGATGGATTTTGACATCTCAAGGTCCATCTCTCTCCTCTTCTTGTCTTCCTCGTCCTCTGTGCTGCCCGTCCACACCGTAACCGCCTCCTCATCCGTGTGCTCAGACACCGAAAACCCATCCACGCGGATAACGCCATTCTTACTGTATGACAGGCTGAAGAGACAGTAGGAAGATTGTCTAAGAACAGTGGAGTTCCTTCTGACATCTGTCATGAAAACAGATCTACTTGCTTTTATTGGATATTAACAAATCAAGTTGAACTTCGCTTTACTTTATTAGAATTGAATAAACCACTGGTTGACCAAAGCGAGAGTTCAAATGTAGAGCAAAACATCAACTAAGAACTAACCGTCGGAAATAGTAGAATCTGCAAAACACAGGTGAGAGGGTAGGCTCCTGTGCCTTACGCGAGCGATCCAGACGACACTCTCGGCACTTCTGCACATTTGCCCCAATCTCTGCACAGGAGTCGTCCTGTAAGAAAGCTTCTCCAGTTTGCTTGAGCTTTCTCACCTTCCTCCAGTCTTTCAGCACAGAGCGAGGAATGCCATCTAGGAGCAAAATAGCATAGCTGAGCTCAATACGCATTTGTATTCTCGGCAACAGTTTGAATATGCATGATTTTGGATTGCACAGCCTTGATTCCCTCTCCTGAATAATACTGTGAAACTGAGACTCGATTACATTTTGCCAATGACACACAGCATGTGTAATTGTTCTGCCAGTCAATCTTAAACAGCTTGCTTAAAAAAGAGCTGCTAAAGAGCACAACCCTGAATACTCCAAATGTATATTATGTTCCTATTCACTTTTTCCAGAGGCATTCATGAAAAATCTTCAATAAAGACCTACTGGTTCACTCACAACATTACATTTTATTTTAAGCAAGAAAAGGGAAAGGCTGAAAGCTATTCATGCTGTTATATGGTGTTGTTCCCTAATGTGAATATTAGTAAGAGTTTTATCTTAATCAGGTGGAAAAACTCACTGCTGTTAGCAATCCTCTGTGGCTTATCCTTTGCACTCTGCAAAGTTCCATTGGCTTTGGCCTCTTCCTCTTCTTCCTCCTCCTCTACTTTCTTCTTCTGGCTGTTATTCTGTTTTATTTTAAACGAGGTCTTAGGCTGCCGTTTGAACCTTCGTCTTGATTCACCATTTTCGCTCTCATTTCCTGAGTCTCCTCCAGTCTCGCTGTCACTGTTGGACTCTAATGGCCGTTTCTCGGCTCGCTTCTCCCTCTCTGTCTTCATATGTCCCAGGTTAGAATGTTTTTCAGTGGATTTCTTATCCTCCACAATGGATTCCTTAGCTTCCAGCTTGCAGTTTTTGTCTAAGACAGGTTTAACATTATCCAGCAGGAAAGACTTTTTGCCTGTTGTCACTGGTTTCTCATCGGCTTTTACAGATTTTTTGTCTTCTGAACAGATCGTAGTAGCAATACTATTAGATTTCCTTGTCTCTTGTGTAGGCTTCTTCTTCAATATTTTGGGCTTTTTGCTGTCAAGTGAGTTTTTGTCCTCCAAATTGTCCATCAGTCCATTCACTTCCTGCTTGGCTGGTATATAGGTGCTTGTGTTCGTCAGAATTACAGCAGACTTAGTACCATCTAGTGTTTGGGAGTCCGTACTGCCTCTATCTTGCTCAGAATGGCGGGTCAGCCAGGCTTTTTTAAGTTTATGGTAATTGTTCTGACCGGATTGAGCTGATTGGTTGATTATTGTTGATCCAGCTGTATACCCATTGGTTGGCGAACCTTGTTTGTCTGTTGGTGCAGGGCAGGAAGTCCCTGATGCCAGAGATTCAGAAGTGCTAGTGTTGAATACAGGCTCTTTTTCTCTTTCTAAAACATGTGCAGAACACACGGTGTGGGTAGTGAGTGCAGTAAGAGACTCAAAATGACTTTCTGAGAGGTGAGAGTTATTGGTCATAGCATTCAAAGGATATGTAGTGTGTTGAGGCTGAATTGTATGTGTGTTAGCTCTAGAGATAGCAGCAGTTAGTCCAGCTCTGTGTTTTTTCAAATGAGGGAAGTCTCTTGTAGTGCAGTAAGAAGATGAAGAGGGCTCCGTCTTTGGTTGAATGGCTCCACTGTCTCTCTTCTTGCATTGCTCTGCAATTAGGTCTATTTTAGAATGTGAGGCATTCATGTTGGTTAAGGGGTGTGTCACTCCATGACTCGGATGAGCTGTGTTAATTAGCTTCATTGTCATGTTTATGGGAGTACTGAGATCTTCCTTTTGAGTTGTCATGTTGATTGGATGGACAGTATCCAGAGGGGTCCACAGGACACCTCTCTTATGCTGAACATTGCCCTCCTTAGACTTTAAGTTGGACATGCTTTCCAATGGCCTTATGGGGCTGCAATGCATCTGTGAAACTGAGCTGTCAGACACTGTGTAATTTATTATTGTATGGGTGTGGCTTGTTGGACGCACAATAACTGATGCAGTAGCCACCTGTGGTTTGACAACGCCGCCATTTTTTGTGTGCCCACCAACATTCTCTCTGCCATATATGACTCCTCCCCACTGAGTATTGAAGGCCTGTGATGACATTGCTGCTTTTTCCGGCATATGTCTTTTCCCGTCTAAGGCAACATGTTTGAATTCAGGCAACAGGGTAGGTGGCCTCTGTTGTTTCTGTCCTTTTTCAGACAAGCTCATTGGTTGAATGGGTGTGAGGGTTGGTGGTGACAACCTGCCATTTCCAGAGTCTTTAGAAACCACAGTGGTTGGTGCTGGAGGGTGGAATATAGGGGCGCGGTGGAGTAAAGGCACACTGCGGGAAGAAGAGGAGACAGAAATGATAGAAGAGCCTGGCCCTCTTCTCTCCACACTTGCCATCTCTACTGCATACATGGAAGATGCTTTATGAACAAGTTTCTCTGTGATCTTTCCTAGCAGACCTTCTTCTTTCTCGTGTTGACGTTTGACAAGAGGAGGAGGTTGGGCTCTCATAGAGACCTGTGAACTAGAGGTTAACACAGGGGCAACAGAGTTGCTGGCACTCAGCCTCTCATAGAGCTCTTTGCTGGCTGGCACTTTGCGCTGTGGAGGCCTGTTCTCCACACTGTTAGACAGAGATGCATAGTAGCTGCTTGGAGTGAGGGTTGGGGATGGATGGGCCGATTGTGGCCGGGGAGGTAGAGCATGTCTAAATGCATGCACATCTCTCTCTCTGTCCCTGTCTTTTTCTCTGTCCAATTCTATCTCCCTCTCCTTAGAAGGAAGAGCAGGTGTTGGGCTTCTAGGGTATCGGGGTTCCCTATCTGATCCCAGTTTAGCAGTAAATGGTGCCACCTCACTGCTTTCTAGAAGAATGCGCCGGTTCTCTTCCTGGTAGCTGTTGGGTCTGTCACCTGTGAGATCATAAACAACAAGTGGCTGTTTGGTTTGACTTGGGGGGGACTCAAGGGCAACTGGGCTGTAAGTCTGCCCATTTTTGCCCATTGATGTGCGAATGCGCTCCAGGTCAGACTTGAGGTGAGAGTGGATGAATGTGCTCTCAGCTATGCCTCTTCTGTCCAGCTCTCTGGTAACAAGAACATCAAAAATGAATGCAGAAGAGTTTATTGCAAGTAAAAGATATAACTGATGACAGACCAATTTAATTGAAAATTTATTAACACAATTAATGCACACGCCAGTTTGGTAGTGTCAATTTTATTAATTCAATGGTCAAGTTAGCCTGACCCAATAGTTGAACTTGAAACTTACTCTGTGGTTTTGGAGGATGGTGTGCAATGTTGACTGCTTCTAGATGCCCTTTGAGGGTCTGCACTGGAGGGACGGATGGGCAGTGGGGGTTGTAAACCTTGACCATCTGCATTATTAACAGGGGTGGGCTGAGAAAGCCAGTGGCTTGGAGTGTTCTGTTACCACAGAAAAAAAAACATACTGAGTTTGACGTAGATTTATAGGACCAGTTTTATTTGATTTAGAGAACAATTTACATTTACCAAAAAGATATCAAAGCTTAGGGAGGATAAATAAAATTAAACACAATCTGCAAGGACATAAGTCAATCCCCTTCTACACTGGAGAACTCTTCGAACATACACAAATTGTGAAACACAACCTTGTTTATATATCTATAATACATGTAAAGATAAATATTGGTTTACATACAACTGAACTTTTTTCAGCACTCGCTGTAGCTTCCTTTTTCATTTTCCTATTCCCTATTATCCTCTCCTTCTCAATTCAGGGTGTCACAATTCAAATTCAGTATACTTTCCTAATACCATAACTTGCTTCTTGGTTCTTTATCTCAGCTTATATATTGATAAATTAGAGATGCAGTTAGTGTTGGCGATTTGGCACTGTTCTGGAAAAGACTCCACATGCCTGTCTGTGCAGCCATGCATGGATAGAGCGGGGGGAGCATCAGCAAGTCAAACCCCCAAAGGGGTAACAGAACAGGTTCAAAAATAATGCATAAACAATTACAATATGCGTTAATGTAAATGCAAAAATATGAGGCGGATTACCATGTACTTTGGCTAAATACCCAAGTTAGAAGTCAGGAGCTAGAAGGACTTGAGGAAGGAGGAGGAAAATTAGAATTGGTGTGCAGCCAAGCATTGAAGAAGGACTGGATGTATGTATTTTAAAAGACAGCTGTGATAATGTGATTTGACTGGATTTGTACACATCATGAACAGCTGACCATCAGCTTATGGAAGCTTGACTGATATATCCTGCCAGAACTAATGTGAAGCTTGATATTCAGGATAATACCCACTATATCTATAGCAGAATTAGCAGAAGTGGAGCTCAGTTACATTGTGCACACCACAGTGGACATGCTCAGCTTTGTCTTCCCCATGACAATCTGAGGTTTTGCTATAATTTCTTAAATACCAAAATAACTACACAAATATTATCATCTGTAAAGACACCACAAGGAATAACACAAAGCATGTGCTAAAGGCAAAACTTAACTACGTTTCAGTGTCTGCAAACCATCTAAAATGTACTTAAACATCCAAAATAATCTTGATTACATTTATGTGACTGTCTGTATTCTACTCATTCGCCAAACCCCTTGTCATATGTAGGGTTACTAAGTGAAGTGAGTATTGTAAAGAATGGTTAACAATACTTGAAATTGGTCCTCTTCATTTGACCCATCCAAGTGCACACACACAATAAGAGTGAGAAGTTAAAACACACACACACACACACACACACACACACACACACACACACACACACACACACACACACACACACACACACACACACACACACACACACACACACACACACACACACACACACACAGCTTCCAGCAAAATGGGATCAGTGTCTTGCTCAAGGGCATCTAAGTTGTTGGTGTTAAAGATGGTTTATTGAAGTATCTTTAATTCCCGCTAGTTCTGAGATAAAAAGACTGAACCCCAAACCATTATATAAACTGAGACTGTGTTCTGAGAAACACCATGGGTAGATAAGTATACTCAGAGCCTGCATACAGAGACCCATCTAAAACAACAGTGTTAAATTCAGTTCTTCTGCATGTATTTGTATTTGGAGAAAACGAGAGTACATGGAATAATACAGCAAATATGTCAGCTGGCAATTGCCTCCGGCTAAACTAGGATTTAGGAACAGGGACCTTCTCAAGAGGCTAAAGTGCTTATAAGTGAACACACTAAACCTAGGACCCCACACAGCTTTAACCAGGATTAACATCTTTCTTGACTGGCTCCAGGATCTAGGATGTGCATGTTAATAATCTGTAAGGATACTTACCCTCCTCACACTACTGTCAGAGATGGTAGCATGATCTTGGTGTGTCCATTTGGATGGTTGCAGTCCCAGTCCAGGATAGCTGTGGCCTCCATTGGGGAAAGGAGGCCACAGGAGGGGATAGAGGCCAAGGGAAGCCATAGGAGCTCCACCAGTGGTCTGGCCAAGGAGAGATGAGTTACCCGGGAGGGCTATTGGATGATGAGGGAGTCCTAGAGTTCCAATACGAGGATGTCCTGCCAAGAGTGTGGTAGATGGGGACAGTGCAGGCAGGAGGGATGGCAGGAGGTGGGGGTGAGGGATGGCTGAGTGTGGGGTTGTGCTCAGAGAGCAAAGGGGAGGCTGGGAGTGAAGTGCAATGGGTGAAAGGTGTGCAGAATGAGGTGAGGGACTCAGTAGCTTGCTGTGGGAGGAAGCAGTGGTGAGGCTAGGAGAGCTGGAGGAGGGAGAAGGTATCTTATGGTGCTGTTTTGGATTTGGGGGCGTGTGAGGAGGCTGGATATAGGTGGGGTTGGCCTCAAGCTCTGCTTTGACTAGTGCAGGGTCTCGGTAGATTTTGAACGGTTCCTTCCTGCCCACAATGAGAGGGCTTTTAGTTGACTTGTCTGGAGTGGGAGTGCGATTTGGTGTACGGGAAGGAGAATGTGTTGGCGTTCTGGATCGGTTTGGGTTTGGAGAAGGGGTCTTAATCACGACTGGAGTTGTGGAGCAGGTCTCTTTGGTTTTGGGTGCCATTTTAAGGCCACTAAGAATTCTGTCCATAGATTTAGGCAGAGGAGTACCCTCTTTCAGCATGCCCATCTCAGCCATACCCTCTTTCAGCTTCTGCCTGGACACCTCCCGAATGATCTGTGGTTTAGTTATGGTCTCAGGAGAACAGCAAGGACTTTCAGATCCATATTCTGTGTTTACAGTTGCTGGAGATTGGCTCCGTTTATAATCCCCATCCTCCTTTTTGTTGCAAGGTTTGACAGGACAGCAAGGCGGTTCTCCTCTTGGCTCCTCTTCTAAAGCGACTGGAGTGTCATTACTGGTGGTAATGGCCTCAGAATGGGGAAAGTCTGACCTCCTGACCTCTGATTGGTTAAACTCTGTCCCCCTAGCCTCTGCATGAGTGAACTCTGAACCTTTGACCTGTGAATCGTTCGTTGACATCTCACCCTCCGCTCTCTCACACTCCAGAGGTGATGCATGCAGCAGCACGCACGTGGTTTCCATAGAGACCAGCTGCTCACTCTCTTGGGACGCCAGTAGTGCAGAGACTGCCTCAGAGTCCTCCCGAGATGTCCCCTCACTCCTGTCCTCTATTTCTGTCATCCCTCCATTGCCTTTCTCATCTGATTTCCCAACACAAACAGCAGCAGCACACTCAAATGCCTCTGTGTTCCTAAATGCTCCATTGCAGGATGAACTACATGAATCAGATGGAGGAGTTTTGCCCAATATCTCAGTCTCTCCTAATTGGCTGGAGGAAAGTTTTCCACCTCTGTGGGAGGGGTGAACCTCACAATCCAATGGTCTCTTTGAAGTGTAACGCTGTTTCAGCTGTCTCTTTGATCCTAAATCTGAGGATGAATCTGGCACTCTGCAGCTGGAATTTTCAGAATCACTGTTCTCAGACAGGTCAGACACACTGCCCCCTTTCAGCCTCTTCAGCCCACATCTATTTCTCTGCTGGTCATCTTTCTCCTCATCTTCCTTCTTTCTTTTTCTCTCACAATGACTGTTTTTAGATTTGGAAGAATCTAGGTATACAAAAAAAGATCAACAATACTGAGGTAAAAGTTTGCACAGCACAATCTAAGATTCTCTGTAAAAACTTGAGAAAATCTGTATTCTTTATCAGTCTTATGACATAAATCTCAGTCACACTATTAGTAATTTTTACAGATAGTGCTTTTAACATCCTCATAATCATTATCTACAGCTCCAACTCACCTTTTCCCTCATCACTCCTCTTTTCCTCCCTCATTCCTTCTTTTTCATCTTTTTCCATGCTGCAGTTGTGTGTGCTTATTTCAGACTGGTGTTGCACTGGCTTGCATACCTTCAGCAGAGAAACGGAGTGTGTTTTTAAACTAGAGAATGAATGAGACTGGTGCCATGTATTTGAAAGCATGTTAAAGTCTGTACCTGGTCATTTGTTGTAGTGTTTGTTTTACTTCCTGTACCCTGGAAGCAGACGGTAAAGATGCAAGTAAGACACAAATAGCATACATTTTATTTGGCTAAAACCCAAATGTGGATATATCCTATATATCCAAATATACTTCTACCATGATGTATACTAATGCTGATTTGTTAAGAAAATATATATTATTAAACATTGATAAATATTTTTTATATCCAATTTCTTTTTCAGCAAATGCTTTGCCATACTTTAGGGAAATATCTTGTCTCAAAACTAGTATGTGCACACATACAAAACAAAAATCCCATTGTCTTTACTTACAAGACAAACCCTATTGATCTTGGTGATATGTGATTTGCGTTTTGAGTTGTCTCCTGTCATCGAGGATTGGGTGATCTCATCTAGTAACAACATCTGAACCAGTGATGGATCTATACTCACAATCTCTTGACCCTTTTGGGAAAAAAAACATTATACAAAACATGTTTTTTACATTAAATTAATAACACAGCAATGGCAGAAAAAAAGGTTTTTTACAATTACACCCCCCCCCCCCTCCTGGCCCCCTTGTGCACACCACTGATACACAGAATGGTATACATGTATGTTGATGTGGTCTCACCTGGTCAGTCATGACAGCTACGGTTCTGTTATTCTGCTCATAGTGTGTGATGACTCCTGACAGCCACTGGGTTTTGGACTCCTGTCTGAAAACTTTCACTCTCCGGCCTTTTACTGAACAGCCACCTGTTGCACAAAAGCAAACCTCACAAACGGCAAACCCCAACCATAGACCTAACAAAACACAATCCTCAAACCAACTTCAAGATCTTAAAACACTTGAATCTTTATTTATATAATGGTTATTTATAAAATCTGATTGGATTAGCCATAAAATAAATACTCAGTATTTATATTAATGCACTTAGTTATAAGTATTATTATTAATACAATTAAATGTTTGTCTAACATGGTTGCCTCTTATATTTCTGTTGTAACTCTTTTATTGCTATTAACATGATTTTTTATTACTACACACACTCAGATGTGATAAAAGCACTGTGATGCATGCAATTGTGTGTGTGTTTACCATCTTATAAAAATAGTTTGGTCCTGCCTAGATGAACAAACTGATGTCTTGGTCTGATTTAGTTAACATCAGTTCTATTTCTCAAAGTATACTTGGGCCTACAAAAGAGTGTGTGAATGAGCTGTCCCACAATCTCACAATGATGACTAATTTGCACAATTTCATATTATTACAAAGTAAAATCTATTTTTACATAGACAGATGATCAGCGTGACTGTAATTAAACAACTATTTTAGTTTGAGGGTAAATTATCCATTGTTATTACAGTCATGCACATTACTCAATATTCAAACTGCAATGAATCTTTTTTAATAGCTATGTTTCTATCCAAAACTTTGAATTAAATCAAAGTCAAAGAGAACGAAATCGTCACTTCCTGATAAATTAGCACCAAATATAAAATGAAAATCGGAATTTACTGTGGTACGAGAAACAGCTTGAATGTTTTCCTTAATTAATACAGGACTTGCACCTCTGAGGACAAATGCCGACATGAGACATGGAGAACAGATGCACTTGACTATTCTGGAGGTAATTAATAATATAATAACACTAATACCGAAACGGTTAAGGCTTTTTAAAAAGGACCAAAACAACATTTCAGATGTGTTAAAATCTGCTCAGTCTGCTGGTTTGTCCATTCACACATTTTTATCATCACATGATCTCTCATAACAAAATCACATGACTTAATGCGCATACTGGAATTTGTTCGGTAAAAGTGTTTCCAACGTAGTTTATGCACATCTTATCAAATAAAAAGTTTAACTGCTACTCAGTTATACACATATGTTATTTATGGACATTTTAAAAATGTATGTGCATTTTGGTGTTCCCATCAACAGTTTTTTTTTTATCCAAAATGCACATAAAAGTAGGTGAATAGAAACATAGCTAATGATGATACATAGCACGTAATCAGTAGCAGAGATTATCACCATCATTGCAAACAGTTTGTACTTTGTTATTCTTAGCTGCAATAATGCAGAAACATTCATTCACCGCACACGCTGCTGTTTTGGCTCGTTATGACAGAAACGCTGCTTAGCATGAAGCAGGTCATTTTTATTGTGTATCGCTGACCCAAGTACTAGGCTAATGAACATGTTTGCCAGAATAATTGTTTGTTTTGCATATTATTATTTCCAGTAAACAGCAGTTGTAGTTTTTTCTTTTGCCTGAGAAATCATAGTAATAGCTTTATTTAAATCCAGTCAAAGCCTGTGAATGCGGACAGAGATTTTCATTATATCTAAAATGCTCTGTTTATATAAGCAGAGAGCAACGATATTTGGTATGCCTTTCAGATTGGTATCAGATCTACTTAAACATCCTCATCGAGCATTTAAAAAGCAGAACAAATACCACACAAAAACCACAACACAGAACTGTCCCATGGATCTGCAGTATAAAACAGGCTTGAATACCTTGCTGAAGAGTTTTCTGGAATTGGTTCTGTTTGAGCCAGGCCTGGACCTGTTCCTGCAGAGGCGGATCATCTTTCACAGCTGGATTTCCACCGTCTACTTCATCCTTAAACAGCAAAAAGACACAGCTTGAGATCTGAGATTCAGAGATTTTTTCTTCTCTCTCTCTCTCTCTCTCTCTCTCTCTCTCTCTGAGTAGTGCTGAAGATTGTATCTAGTATGATCACACTGAAAGCTCCAGAAGAGAGGATGAAGATGAAGGAAAGCAACAGTTGTGAGCCAGACAGCTGGGGGAGGGATGACAGAGAAAGAACACACACACACACAGCATTACACATGGCATTACTCATCCATGTACACAATAGACACACCTCCTCACTGTACAAACACACACACACATGAGACTAGAAATTACGTAACGGTAGTGTGCGAGGGATATTTAAGCCGAACTGCAGCTGAACTCCCACAACCTCTGCCTGTCACACACACAGCTCATAAACACACTATCATTCCTAAAAAAAGATTACATCACACGTCTCTCTTTTTTCCCTTTTCTGTCACTTACATTTCACACGTAATGTATTAAAAGTCCAGCATGTCTGACAGTAAACACACACTCAAATAACTCTCCATGCACCTGTTATTTACAGTTTATTCATGTATTTTTTTTAAACACTGATATCTGCTGAATGCGTGGGTTCACATTAGATCCTGCAAATAAATGTTGCAAACTGGCGATTGATTAGGGTTTTTGCATGGATGCCATTAAAGAAACATTTTTGGATTCCTCAAATAACCTTAAAGAGATTAGATGTTGTTTAGTGTATATTTTTTGAATGTTTAAACACTAGAATAAAAACCTTTTCTGCAACAAAGTTGCCAGATCCGTCCACGTGATCAGAAATCAGGCCCAATCACGTAGTTTCAGACTCGATTGGAATCGGACATTACCTCCCAATCAGGACTCGAATATATATTCTCATTATGTTTTAACACATCTATAGTTATGCAGTGGCACAGAGTTGGGCTTCTTTCTTAACTTCACACTGAAACAGCAACGCGTGCGGCATGACATCACTTTGTTTCATAGACGCTATAGGTTAAATGAAGTAATACAAAGAAGCAGCTTGAAGAGAAAAGTGCGAGTATGTCTGCGGTCTGGAGGTATTATGGAGTTAATGATGACAACATTGCCATAGCAAACTGTGAGAAATGTAAACTTGGGATTGCCTGCCGGGTAGTTTAAGTTGAGGTGCTATTTGTGTTTATATATATGTATATATTTTTACATTTACTGTTACACTAAAGTCCAAAAGTGAAGCATTGGTGTTATTTGTTACTTGATTGTTCCATCTACCTCACAGAAGTGCTCTGTTTGTTGTTAAATGTTAAAATAAGGTGAATTAAATAAAAAATAAGGAACATCTTGGATCTGTTTCCTTACTCTTCTTATTTTTTAATGTATTATAGAAATATCGGATCGGGTTTCACAATCGGTAGATATATTTAAAATTACACCGACTTAAGGGCAAAAAAAAAACCTGATCAGGACATCCCTAATACTATTAATTACTATTTACTAATAATTATATTCAAATGCCTCTATTTTGTATATTTGGGCTGATATTTTAACCTTTTTATTTGAAAGCTGATAAAAGATTTATTGCAAATAAATTTTGTGAGCCTTATAACAAAAACAAAAGAAATACAATGGACAACTGATTTTATTTGCAGAATTTGACTGCAAATAAAGATTTTTTAACTGCAGTAAATAAAATTTAAAAGAAACCTCTTTATTTCCTTCAAATTATTAAAAAAATAGAGTTTTGATGTCCTGTTTTTTAAATTTTTTTTATTTTGTTTGTCTGTTTTACAGTAAAAAAAACTCCCATCAAAACCTGCACATCACAGAGCTGAATTGATTCAGCTTCTGGAAATAACCCATAACTTTCTCAGTTTTAATATATCAACAATTTTGTTATGATTGTATAATGATTAACAGGGTTTTCACACTAAGACAACTCAAATTTCCTTGAACTACCCTGACCTATAATAAATAGAAAGACAGGCAGCTGTTGTGCAAACCCTCCAGAAGTTTGTGAATTCTGCGAATACTAACTGTAATGGAAAATCAAGCAAATGGGGCAAAATTTAAATAAGCTTGTAAATGTATTTATTTTCTACAGATTTCCACAGATCAGGACTCTTTTCAAAGTAAATTATGTGCCATCTGCAATGTTTTATTTTAGGTAAAATTATATTCACATATAGAAAGTGCTTACTTGAAGAGCCATACCTCTAGTTGTCAACAGAGATCAATGGTTCTTGAGGTCAAAAAAAAATTATGAAGATGTGTACATTTATTTATATTTTCACAGCAGCATAAGGGTGTACTCACACTAGAAACAGTTGCCTTAAACCGTGCCGAATTGTGCTTGTCTCCCTCCCCTCTACACTGATGACCTGCATTCACACTACCTTTTGCCTTCTGAGCACGCTTACATCATCGATGACTGTTCAATTTTGAAGAGAAGTGCTCTCGCTCAGCACAGTGTAGATAGCTTTAGTTATATTGTTTTGTATTATTTGTAGTTGTTTGGGATACAGTGACACACAGTAAAATATTTTGCCGAACAGATCCACAACTTTTGACGCTCATAAATTATCTTAAAATTCATCATGCTGCAGGGATTAGGAGGTACAGTATGCTGAAGGTGGGCCAGATTCAGAGCACTCACAATTGTCAAGCAAACTGGGAAATTGTTGGGATAGCCTAGTGTGAGTACACCCTAAGAAACAACCAAAACTGTCCAGCAAATCTCCATGAGAAAAGGAAAATCACCATGAAATTAGTAATAGATAAAAAAAAAAAAACTGCCACAAACAGTGTTTTGCATAGTGGGAAAAGAATTAAATGCCAGTCATAAATAGCCTAACAATAAACACAGGCAAAACAAGTGACACAGCATAATAAAAATTTTATCAAAAATGTATTTTGATAAATGGGAAGTGAAAGTTGGAAGTAAATTATACCATGACTAAAAAAAAAAATTGAAACAGGATGATGAGAAAAGGATCGTTGATCCACGCTGAGATGGATTTTAAGGCAGAAATATTGGAAGGTAGAAATCCGAATCCTTTAATTGATGCTACTCAAATCGCATACTTATGCACTATTCTACACCATTTTGTAGTATAAATAGTGTAAGTAGTGAATAAGTAAGAATAAGTGCACTGTAAATATGCGAATAATGCACTTATTCAACTGGTAAAATCAAATATGTAATGATGGACACTTAACGCACTCAACAACCACAGCTTTACTCGTGTAGCTGAAGGGGCGAAGCTATCGAGTGCACATGTTGGATTTCTTAATTATTTTAGATTGTGAAAACAAACTTCTCCTACAAGAAAATGCGGTTATACTCATAGCAGTTATTATTTGGTAGTTTGGTCATTTACTTCACTAATTGGCAACCGTTAACCGTCATCAGGAAAACGGTTTGAGTTTCCGCTTAAAAAAAAAAAGAGTAGTGTTCCATTTGGGATGACACTACATTCATTTGCTGTTGAGTGTGTAAGTGGATAGTGTATAGTGTGCTATTTGGGACGCAGTTTATAAAATAGAAAATTTCTTAAATAGATATTTTAAAATGAGCTGTGAAAAATAAGCAATTACTGGCCAATATTTCATGTTTAGCAATAAAATTAAAATCATAATCTAATTTTATTTAATTCTTTTGTGTTAATTGTGTTAATTTGCTCTTAATTGACAAAATACAATAAGTAGATCAGCATAGATTATTATCAGTTATTTTTATTTTTTTTAGGCTGAAAAAGCAGTTAAATCCAATCATAGTTTTCAGCACTCTCTCTCTCTCTCTCTCTCTCTCTCTGTCCATCATTCTCCATCTGGCTTGTCTAATGTCCCAGTGCAATTTCTCCTCTGCGACTCATATACAGCTGACCCCTGAGACTGTATCATCATCTTCCATCTTCCATCTCACACACAAACACAAGCACATAAACACAGCTCAGGTGCAGGAAACACAAATCTTCCACATCAAAACTGTGAACTGTTAAAGAGACGCATAACTGACAGAAACAGCCAAACTGAATAAAAGAAGATGATGACACTGACTGTGCTGATGTTTATCCAGCATGACACATTTATCAGTGCGAGACACAAACTGCTCTTGACTCTAGACGTGTACATCATACCATATTTGTGTCAGCCAGTATCAGCATTTTTTATTTATTATTTACATTTTTTGAGCAAGTATCTGAATCTGCTTGATAAGGGTGGAATTGAGGCTGATGATACCAGGGATTTACAGTATGTTTGTCGATAACTCCCACGTCTCAAAGCCAAGGTATCAAAAAGTTATTTAAATAAATTGTCATATAACCAAATTCATTTACATCATAATGAGTTAAGCAATCACACAGGTAAGATATTTATCAATTGTCTATGGATGTACAGTGATATTCATAAAGCGTGGGTTATGGAATAATATCATTCAGGTGGTATCATTATTCATATGAATGTATATAAACAGTAATAGTATATTCTGAGAGATTCCTATTGTAGCTTATGGGGATGATAATTATTTTCAGATTCCTGCTCATCTATGTCTGATCTTGATTTTGCAATCTGCATATGTGAATAATATGAATATGAATTAATTTGTGAAGCCAACATAATGCAATGCAGAATGTGCAAAGAATGCAGCGGTTAAAATAAATACTCACAGCCTGTGTTCATCTTGCTCATTTACATAGAGCTCTTAAAGGCACAGCGGTACATATTTAATTCTAAATGATTATTGTATAATAATGCACTGTATATAACAAGTATTCAACACGTCACCATTTTCTCAGAAAATATATTTTGGATCATTGTCTTGCTGAAATGTCCACCCTGGTTTCACCTTCATCATCCTGCTTATGTGGATGTTGGACTGAAGCAGCTAATATTAATTTACACTGAGGAAGGGCAGAGGGTTGAGAGAGAAACTACTGTGAGATTTCAGCTGCTGTCTGGTCTTTCACTGCCTTTCTACACCTTACTTTCTTCAAATGTTCAATACTTTTTTACTGTGTCATTTCATTTTATTACACATAACTTAATTTGTAAACTAATTCATATTGTTTTCTTTGCATATAAGGATTTCTTCGGTTGTTACCAACATCTGATTAAAACTTCCTAGTCAACGGCACCTTTACAAATATGTTTTCTGAAAAAAAATGGTGACGTGTTCAATATTTATTTGCCCCACTGTGTATAGATAGATATTATTGTCGACTGTACATATTTTGACTTGTGCAAAGTATGTCAAATTTAGAAAATTCTTCAAATGAATTCAGTACATATTACGTTAATGGCCAATATAATGGTTACTAGTCATAAATGTAAATATTTGCTATTGACAGCGGTGAGATCACATACGATTGAGTTACTGTAGTATTTATAAAGCACAGCTGATTGGGCCAGATGCACACACTCACTCATATGATGTTACTTTTATGGAACAGTTCTATAAATAAGTTGATATAGAGTATCTGTAATTTCTAGTCACTATATAGCCAGCTATTTATTCATTATTGACAACAGCTTACAATGTTGAGAAGTAATTGTGTAGCCAACACAGTTCTTTTTGTTGTTAAAACGAAAAACTGCTTCAACTCATTTACTTTAGTACTTTTACTAATATACAGTTGAAGTCAGAATTATTAGGCCCCCTGAATTATTAGACCACTTGTTTATTTTTTCTCCAATTTCTGTTTTAAGGAGATAAGATTATTTCAACACATTTCTAAACATAATAATTTTAATAACTCATTTCTAATAATGCATTTATTTTATATTTACTATGATTACAGTAAATAATATTTCTCCAGAAGACAAAATTTATCAGACATACTGTGAAAATGTCCTTGCTCTGTTAAACATCATTTGGAAAATATATATTTTTCCACCAATTGCACTGGCATCTGTTTCATGCAGTGGATTCTCTAGAAAATAATTTCTGATATTTACTTCATAACTTTATAGATTTAAAATGTGTTCTTACAATCTTTCCTTCATTCATTTTCCTTCGGGTTAGTCCCTTCATTCATCAGGGGTCACTACAGCGGAATGAACCGCAAACTTATCCAGCATATGTTTTACACAGTGGATGCCCTTCCAGCTGCAACCCAGTACTGTGAAACATCCATACACACTCATTCACACACAAACACTACGGCCAATTTAGCTTATTCAATTCATCTATAGCACATGTCTTTGTACTGGGGGGAAACGAGAGCACCTGGAGGAAACCCACACTAAAACGGGGAGAACATGCAAACTCCAGATAGAAATGCCAACTGACCCATCTGGCACCCGAACCACCTACTTTCTTGCTGTGAAGTGATAGTGCTAACCACTGAGCCACCATGCCGTCTCTTAAAATCTTAAATGCTCTAATTTTAATGACTAAAGGACGTTATTAAGACTTTTATCTAGGTATGTTGATGTACTCCCAACTGAAACAGGGCAGGGCTTTTTTGTGCATCATTGCCTCATAGCAAACTAACGGTAAGAGGGGCAACTTGCACGGATGAATTGTTCACCTAAAGGATATCAATGTGCGCTAGTAAAATAAGCAGTAAATTTTGATTTCACACAGACTTCAAAATGCCTTAAATTTAAAGGTAGAAGGAGCAGGAATTCTAATTTAGGTTAATGTGATCAGTGTGTGATTTAATTCATTCTAAACTCTGTGTGGTTCAAATAAACACACAGCTATTCTGGTCTTCTAAAGCCAATATACATTAACACCACCCAACACAGACAGCCAGCAGATTACAGTACGTCCCTTCTCAGATATCCCATGTCCTGACTATGTAATGCTGCACAGGGGTTGCACCAGGCTAATCACCATATTCCCGCAGTTCCCATAAGAGCTACTGTGATTCCACATTTACACATAATATTAAAGGGTTAGTTGACACAAAAATTAAAATGATGTTATTATTTACTCACCCTCATGTCCCTAAAGGCATTAATTCATCTTCAGAACATAAGTAAAGATATTTTAGATGAAATCTGAAAGCTCTCTGATTCTCCTAAGAAAGCAACGGTCCCGAGATGTTCAAATATTGTCATAATATTGTGACTTCAGTGGTTCAACTGTAATCATATGAAGCTCCAAGAACACTTTTGTGTGCCTAATATTGTGAAAACAAAATGTTAAATCTTAGCCAGCATTTTCTCTTCCATGTCAGTGTTTACTACAGTGTAATGTATTGACATTAGAGTCAGCAGCAAGTGTCGAATTGTCAAAAGTAAACACACACCCTGATTGAATATGAAGACACTTTTTTTTTTGCTTCATATGAATACAGTTGAACCACTAAAGTCACAGAATGTGTTTGGTTCCTTTCCTAAACTTTCACTGTATTGGTACCATTGCTGTTTATGGAGGATGAGAATGATTTCACCTAAAATATCTTAATTTGTGTTTAGAATTTGCACAAAGGTCTCAGGGGATTGTAATGACATGAAGGTGATTATAATAGCAGAATTTTCATTTTTGGGTGAACTAATACTTTAAGGTGTGTTTTTAGATATTTAATCACAACTTAAGTCAATAATACAGGTATAAACAGGGTTTCAAATATTTTGATCTATAAATACCTTCAAAGGTAGATTTTTAAAAATGCTTTCAATCATATTGCACTTATAATCAGTGATGAAAAGAGAACTGAATAGTCATACCCCGATA
Organism: Danio rerio; assembly: GCF_052040795.2. Classification (NCBI taxonomy): domain Eukaryota; kingdom Metazoa; phylum Chordata; class Actinopteri; order Cypriniformes; family Danionidae; genus Danio; species Danio rerio. The sequence continues at coordinate 48,509,967 of NC_141037.1, forward strand.
AATGTACCATTACATACCCAGAATGAAGTGCAAGTAAAGTATCTGTTGTAAACATTACTCAAAGTATGAGTAAAAAGTAGCCCTTTTATAAATTCTCTAGGAAAGGTTGATGCGTTTCCATGTAATTTGTGCATGTGTGTGTGTAAACGTAACATTCTGTAGTGCATTTAGTCATTGTTTAAGGTCATTTCAGTCTTTATACAGCAAACATCCGTCATCTTCTCATCAGTGACATTCAGTCTAAACCAGGGGTGTCCAAACTCGGTTCTGGAGGCCCAGTGTCCCGCAGATTTTAGCTTCAACTTGCTTCAACACACCTGGACAGATGTTTCTAGAAAGCCTAGTAAGAACTTGATTAGCTAGCCCAGGTGTGTCTGAATGGAGTTGGAACTAAATTTTGCAACACACGAGGACCGAGCTTAGACACCCCTGGTCTAAACAGTCTCTAAGCCATAGCATGTAAAGTATCTTCTTGCACATTTTTAATGCTTTCAAACAGTTTGCTGCATGTCTTAAGGTAGTTTAGTATGATGCGATTTTACTTTTTATGTGCGATTTGATTGACCAGGAATTACAGGACTGATTTTCCTAATCCCCTTAGACCAGTAAAAATAAAGTAATGACTGCAGGTTAAAGGAAAGTAACTACTTAGTAAATTACAATTCCTGAGAAAAACTACTCAATTACAGTAATTTGAGGGCTCGTAATTTGTTACTCTACACCACTGCTAATAATGTCCAATCCACTCAAACTGCTATAAAACACTGACAACCTGTAATTTCTCTTTGACAGACCTGAGAAACTGCACCAAAATGAGTTATTCATGCTTATACCAATATTGAAATACACTCACCGGCCACTACATTAGGTACACCTGTCCAACTGCTGGTTAACTCAAAGTTCCAATCAGCCAATCACATGACAGCAACTCAATGCATTTAGGCATGTAGACATGGGCAAGACAATCTGCTGCAGTTCAAACCGAGCATCAGAATAAGGAAGAAGGTGATTTAAGTTACTTTAAACATGGCAATGAGTTCACTGTACTCAAATGGCCACCACGGTCACCAGAGCTCAATCCAATAGAGCACTTTTGGGATGTGGTGGAAAGAGAGAGTTGCATCATGTGCAAATCTGCAGCAACTGTGTGATGCCATCATGTCAATATGGACCAAAATCTCTGAGGAATATTTCCCGTACGTTGTTGAATCTATGCCACGAAACATTAAGGCATTTCAAAGGCGAAAGGCAAAAGTGGGTCCAACCCGGTATTATTAGTAAGGTGTACCTAATAAAGTGGCCGGTAGGTGTAAGTATTGGGAAATTCCCAGAAATATAGTGAAATCTCAGCAGTATCTACATTTCTAATATCTCAACAATCTTCTACCCAGCACCAGTAACTATGCTGTTTTAAGCATCATTACTCTGAGGTAAAAGCTGCTCGGTTTTTTTATCTGATGTAAGATTTTGGTCATCCCACCCCTAAAAATGATTACCAACAGCTCACCGCAGTAGGGCCAAGAGCTGCTGCTGCCCAGCTGTGTAGGTGCCATGTGTGTGCGTGTGTTTGTGTGTGTGTAAGGCTTGTTCTAATAATATCAGTGTATGTGTGTGAGAGAGAAAGAGCGAGCGGCCATCTCTGATTACTATCTGCCCTTGCATAGCAAACATAAGGCTGTGTGCGAGTGTGTGTATGTGTGTAAGACAGCAGACTGCATGAGAGAGGGAAAGAGAGAGAAGGAGAGCAGGAGTGTGTGTGTGTGTGTGTGTGTGTGTGTGTGTGCGTGCGTGTGTGTGTGTGTGTGTGTGTGTGTGTGTGTGCATGTGTATTACTCATCCGTGCTTCAGTTCTCAGGACGAAGAGAAGACATGATTTATTCATTTACCCGCAGGCAGGTTTTGATCTCTCTCTCTTTCTCTCTCTGGCTCAGACTCTCTTTCTTGTCTCGCACACACAAACATACACTCTCTCTCTCTCTCTCTCTCTCTCTCTCTTTCTCCTGCTGTTTCAGTGCCTCTCTCACCTCACACTCTATTTCTCTCTTTGACAAACACACACACACACACACACACACATAAACACACACACACGGCTCTGCTTCACTGGCCTTTGGGGGGAGTGAATGGAGGAGGAATGAGAGAGGAGATAATAAGACGGGGGGATGAGGGAGGTGTGATTGGAGAGAGCGTTACGTGGGCAGGATGAAGGGCAAATTGAGCTAACGATGATGGTAAGGTTAATTAGTGTTAATTAGTGCATTACTGCGCCGCTTCCTTTGATTGGTGGGCTGCTTTTCTCTGCTTTTAAAGTTCTGCAAACAAACTGAAATCCACTCACTCCATCAATCAAGACAAACACACAAACACACACAATAAGAGTGAGAAGTTAAAACACACACACACACACACACACACACACACACACACTAAATATAGAGCACACAATACATGATCACAATCTCATTAAGCCCAAAACACACACAAACTGTAAACCTGACAGAGAACACACACACACACAAATATATTCATTTAAATACACACATACATAAACACACAAAAGCGCAAACACATCTACATATGCACACACACACATTCACAAAAATGCGTAAAAACACAAATTTAGAAACTCGAGTAACCACGCACACAAATATACACACAAGAACACACGCAAACACATCCACACACAAATTTTAAACCTGCCTGAAGAAACACCCACATACACACAAACATATGCACACAAATTAACAAACACAAAAATGCACAATTAGACACAAGCTCGCATACACATATTTTTTTAACACAACCTGACAGAGAACACGCCCACATACACACACAAACATGCATACACTTAAATAAGCCCACAGACACACACATATTTGCACAACACATACACAAACACACGTGTACAAACACATGCACACAAAAACACACACACTCTGAAAATAAAACCCTTTGCCTGAATATGCAACACACAATACATGATCACAATCTCAGTAACCCCAAAACACACACACGCAAACACATTTACATATGCATAAACACATTCACAAACACATGCACACTAACATACAAACTCAATCACACTAGCACACATGTACACACGCACACACAAACACATCCACATAACATTGTAAACCTGAAAGAAAGCAGACCCCTGCGCACGCACCTACAAACAGGCATACACACAAATATGCACAAACACATCTGCACACACATATGCACAACACACACACAAACACATGTACACACAATCTCAAAAAACACACACATGCACACACAAACTGTAAACCTGACAGAGACAACACACACATGTAAACACATCCACATGCGCACACAAGTTCACAAACATGCGTAAAAACACAATTCAACAAACACACAAATACACACACAAGCACATATGTAAACACACATACACAAACACATCCACATAACACAAATTTTAATCCTGACAGAAAAAAACACACAAACGTATGCATACACACAAACATGTCTACACAAACACAAATATACAAGCACATGAACACACAATATATGATCACAATCTTGATAACCCCGAAACAGACAGACATGCAAACACAAACTGTAAACCTGACAGACAACACACACACAAACACATCTACATACACACATTCACAAAAATATGCACAAACATGCCTGAAAACCCACGCACAAATACACACAAGCACATCCACGTAACACAAATTGTAAACCTGACAGAAACACACCCACATACACACACACGCACACACATACACTCTGAAAACACACAAATTGTAAACCTGACAGAGAACACACAAATACACACGCACATACACTCTGAAAAACACACAAATTGTAAACCTGACAGACAACACACACACATACACATTCTGAAAACATTCAAATTGTAAACCTGAGAGAGAACACACACGCAAACACTCTGAAAACACACAAATTGTAAACCTGACAGTAAACACACAAACACACACACACACACACACACAAATTGTAAACCTGACAGAGAACATATACTGATACACGTAAACACACACACAAACACACACACACTCAAACATATACATAAACACACAGATCTGCACATACAGAAAAACATACTGCATACACACAAACACACACACAAAATTGCACACACATGCACATACATATATACATATGCACGCACAAAAACACACACACACACACACACACACACACACACACACACACACACACACACTGAAAACAAGAGCCTTTGCCTCATAAATATGCAACACACAATGCATGATCACAATCTCATTAACCCCAACACACACACACACACACACGCACGTGCACACAAACACACACACACACACACACGTGCACACACAATCTGTAAACCTGACAAAGACAACACAAACAAAATACACGCACACAAACACATCTAAACACAAACATACATACACAAACACATGCATACATATGCAAGCACACGCACACAAATGATAAATGAGATGAAGGCACGGGTACTGAGGAACACATGGACTCAAACACACACTCCAGAGAAGGAGCAACGCAGCGCAGGATTGAGTAAACATGCCGATCAGAAAATGAGATCTATTATCAAGCCGCTTCATTTATTGTTTGTATTCTTTATCTAATTTAGCAGCACATAATGAAGGTTTAACTGCAAATAGTCTGCAACTGCCAAGGTGATCTTTATGGCAGCCGCTCTCTTCACAAGAGCATGAAATTACCTCCATTTACACGAATAATATTGACTTCTAGTCTTGAGGTACAAAGTTGGAGTTCACACAGTAGAGTGTGATGCTAACACTGCCAAGGTCAAGAGTTTGAGAAATGCAGGAGATGCTAAATGCAGAGCCATTCACTCTGGATTAAAGCATCTACCAAAGCACATATGAAATTAAATTAAATAGAAAGTGAAGAGCTGTGTGACATTCTGTTTACTGCCAAAGGCAATCATTCAGACCCGGCTCAGTGTGTAAACAAAAATGCGTTGACAGTTGAGCACACATGATGGTTAGCTTGTATTTAGGAGCTTTTAGTTTTATCCTGAAGCAGTGGTTCTTAGCTATTTCATTAGCTGAAAGCAAATTTTCTTTTTAGCACAGATATGATTTCAAAGTAACCAGCTTTAATGTCAGGCAATCATGAAATACTTCCTTAACATGATTATAAAATATGAGTTATAACACGCACAATACCTTTGCTATAATTCAGATTTTTTTTTTTTTTTTGATGTTTCAGATAGTTCTCTTCAGGAAAGCACATGCATTAAATAGAGTGCATTAGTGTTTTAGGCAGTGCTGCCTAAAAGGGATTTAAAAAAAAGTGTTGGTTAGGAGCATTATGAGCCATGACCCAAACCAATCAGATATAAGTGATTACAAACATTGACATGAAGCAAATAAGTCTCTTAAAGACAAATTATGTCTAGATAACACAAAAATTACTTCTAGAAAATGACTTCTAGTTGATCATTTGGTATCAGAAGTGGCTTATATAAAAGGCAAAGGCCTCTAGATTACACTTATTGTTTTACCAAAATATAATATGATCATGCCCTGATTTTAAATGATTTAATTAAGACAGTAAGGTCTGAGTTTGCTTAGACAAAAGTCTTGTCAAGTAACAGAAATAATGTACAGTATAGAATATAAAGTCATGGTGTAGTGGGAAAAATTAATATTGTGTATGACTCAAGAGTTCATCAAGATTCTTTGGATTCATCTTTATGCCTTCTCCTTCATCTTACCCCAGACATTCTCAATAATGTTTAAGTCTGGTGACTGGGCTGGCCAATCCTGAAGCACCTTGACCTTCTTTGTCTTCAGGAACTTTGATGTGGAGGCTGAAATATGAGAAGAAGCGCTATCTTGCTAAAGAAGTTGCCCTCTCCTGTAGTTTTTAATGTAATGGGCAGCACAAATTTCTTGACGGCAATTCCATGCCAAAAATGATCGAGGGGACCAGTGATGTTTATGTGTGAGGAGGACTGAACTGCAAGAACATTAAAGACCTACGCGTGAGGAATCTAGAATCGTGCGTGCACAGTGGATGTTCACACGCTCACTGAACTGATTCACCACGATAAAATGGGCACTCCTAAGCTCATGCACCTCATCATCTGTGCACATGATCAGTTTCTTTCACTGCCTTGCTGGGTCTTCGCTCTGCTCACGTGAAACTATTTGGATCCCGTCTAACTTCCGGAAATTGAGGGTAACCAATAGCGTAACAGATAACAATTAAACCAGCGGGTTCCAATTGGTCTTCTGCAGTATTTGTGATGACTGGGATGCAGTTCAACAGAAGTTTTATCAAAATATCTATCTATCTATCTATCTATCTATCTATCTATCTATCTATCTATCTATCTATCTGTCTGTCTGTCTGTCTGTCTGTCTGTCTGTCTGTCTGTCTGTCTGTCTGTCTGTCTGTCTGTCTGTCTGTCTGTCTGTCTGTCTGTCTGTCTGTCTGTCCGTCCGTCCGTCCGTCCGTCCGTCCGTCCGTCCGTCCGTCCGTCCGTCCTTGCATCCATCCATCCATCCATCCGTCCGTCCGTCCGTCCATCCATCCTTGCATCAATCCATGCTTGCATCGGCATGAATTTGGCAGTATTCTGTTTTGTTCAATACATATAGCTTTGTCGATGATAAGACTTTCAAAAATTGTATTAATCAATAACATCAAGACCTAATTTTGATCTAGTCAGCAGTAACATCTGCTTTTACTTGAAATTAAGTAAGGTGCTTGTGTAGTTCAAACGGTATAATTCTAGACAAACTTTAAGAGCCACAAAATCAGTTACACTAGTTAACCGGCTTGTTGTTTTTTTTTTTTTTTTTTTGAGGTTTAGTGGTTCAACTGCAGTTTCAACAGAAAGTTCTGCTTGACTGTTGTGTCTGTGCTGGTCTACGGGATGTGCAAGGTGAGACGGCATGACAGACAGAGGGGTCACATGACGATGAGATGACCTCAGTCTAGTGTAGAGCCAAAGCATCACCACGGCAACATGTGCAAGAGAGACGTTGAGCTGATCCAACTATTGCATCAGGAAGAGAGGGAGGGAGAGATGAGGAGGGGGGAGAAACAGAGGGAAAACAAGCATGCAGACAGATTATTGAAAAGGATGAGCTTGTGTGTTTGTAGCAGCTTGTGTTTACGTATGTAGAGGGAAAGATTATAGCTGGAGAGAGGAGGAAGAGTACAAACATCCTTATGCTGCTTTGCAAAGGCAAGAAGAGAGAGAGAGATGGAGAAGTGCGTTATGAGAAGACAGACAGACATGCTTGATTGAGAGAGAGAGAAAGAGAGAGAGAGAGAGGTGATGAAGTAGATGAGATAATGACAAACAGAGGAGCGTAAGAGTAACAGACTGACACACACTGAAAGAGTGCTCATAAAAAATCAATGCAGGAGTCTGAATAAGACTTGTCCTTCAGAAGAGAAGAACTGAGAGCGCTGGATCATGGACTGAGAGAGATGCACCTTTCTCTTAGACAGAAATATCCACAAAGCAGATCACAAAAGTTCATTTCAGACTGAAGAGGGTGTCTTAGTTGAGGGTTTGGGCAAGATTAAGAAACCTGCTGAAACAGTAATATTTCCCTAACTTTACGTGCAGAAAACAGCAGACTTTACATAAATGAGAGGCTCATGCGTAGGGCCAGACAAAATAAGCAGACAAAATGATTGGGAGAGTGGGTGGCTCAGTGGTTAGCATTGGTTCAAGTCCAAGCTGGGTCAGTTGGCATTTCTCCCTATGTTTCCTCCAGGTGCTTTAGGGCTTACTCACACTATGCCATCGGTATCGTGCCCAGGCCCGTTTCCTGTATCGTTTGAGAAGTGTGAGTGCGCTGAATCGGGCTCAAGCACGGTTCACTTGGCCGGCCCTGGCCCGGTTGAAAGAGGTGGGCCTGAGCGTGGTTCACTTGGGCTTTGGCACGTTACACTTGTGTGTTAGTGCAAAACACGCCAAAGCCCAAAACTGAAAGTGAGACGTGACTTTTAAGGGACTGTTTTATATGGATTTATTAATCATTCTTACTGTTCAGTGATCGCAAACTGCCGTCGTTTATTAAAGACGCAAACCCCTCACAGCATGACAGCTGCGCAGTGCGCACCTTCAGCAGACCTCCTCATTCCTGCAGCAAGAGGGCTTTATGATTGTTTATGAGCGCCAAAAGTGGCGGATCTGTTCGGCGAAATATCTGACTGTGTGTCCCCGCATCCCTAAGGACTGTTTGGCAAAATATTTGACGGCATATCAAACGACTGAAACGATATAACTAGAGCAATCTCCACTGTGCTGCTGAGTGAGAGAGCGCTTCTCACTGAACAGCGCAGCAGCGATGACGTAAGCGTGCCGAGGCTCGTTTGTGGTGTGAGTGCGTGCCGTCGGGGGAGGGGGTAGGGGGGACAAGCGTGCTTTGGCCCGGTTCGAGGCAACTGTATCTAGAATGAGTACGGCCTTAGTCTCCCCCACAGTCCGAAGAAATGCGCTAGGTGACTTAAGTAAGCTAAATTGGCAATAGTGTTTGTGTGTGTATTATTGTTCCCCAGTGATGGGTTGCAGCTGAAAGGGTTGTGTAGAACATATGCTGGATTAGTTTGTGGTTCATTCCACTGTGGCGACCCCTGATGAAAAAGGGACTAAGCCAAAGAAAAAATAATTAATGAATGATTGTGAGAGCATAGTAACTAAATCGTGTACAACTGTTATTTAAGGTTTACAATGCAAATTTAATTAGATCCACTTGTTTAGTAAACAAAGCCATTTAAAAAATTACTAATTTGTGCAATTACTAAAAGACAAAAAATATTATTTATAAATTGTATTGTAAATAAATCATACCCATTTGCATATTATTTAATATCACTTCTGAAATGTATATAAAAATGAAATATATATATATATATATATATATATATATACTTACACACATTTATATAAAGTAAAAGAGCAGACTCAATGATGAGCTAAATAGATCTGCAGATTTCTGTTGGTGCATATTCTGTGTGGGCCTAGTCATGTGTAATGATGAGACAAAAGGGACGACCTAGGTCACACTGGAGGGATCAATGTCTTGGGATCAGTAAACTCTATATGGTATACAGCTGCTGCTGCAATTTTTGTAATACTGTATAACAATAAATAATAATCTCACTTTACTGTTAGGTTTGGGGTAGAGGTAGACGTTAATAAAATACAAATGAATGAGTAATTTAATAAATAATATGAATTATACTCAGTATAATTACTGTTTTAGATTACTATGATGTTTGGAGTAAGCATTAATAAAATATAATTCATGATTAATGTAATAAATAATATGAATTATATTGGCCTGGTGGGTCAGTGGTTAGCAATGTTGCATAACAGCAAGAAAGTCACTGGTTTAAGTCCCAGCTGGCATTTCTGTGAGGAGTTTGCATGCTCTCCCTGTGTTTGCGTGGGTTTCCTCCAGGTTTCTCACAGTGCAAACACATGCACTATATACTGTAGGTGAATTGAATGAACTAAATTGGCCGTAGTGTGTGTAAATGAGCGTGTGTGGGTGTTTCCCAGTACTGGGTTGCGGCTGGAAGAGCATGCACTATGTAAAAATATACTGTTATATAAGTTAGCGGTTCATTCCGCTGTGGGGACTCCTGATAAATGAGACTAAGCCGAAGGAAAATGAATGAATTTTTGATATAATTACTGTTTTACATCACTGTGATGGTTGGGGTAGGTGTTAATAAAATCCTTTTTTTTTTTTTTATATAAATTATATAAATAATTCTCATTAACTTCCGGCCACAGCTGTATCGCTTCTAGCAATAACCCTTGAGATCCCCCTGGAGGAGCCGGAGGAAGTGTCTGGGGAGAGGGGGAAGTTTGGAGTTCTCTCCTGAGACTGCTGCCCCCACGTCCCAGCACAGGACAATGGATGGATGGATGGATGGATGGATGGTCATGGGATCAATATTTCCAATGAAATTAGATTTACTGCACCATTTTGTTATAATAGGCTCATATGGTCAGTACGTTTGCATGCTCCATAATGTGATTATAATAAGACTTGGTTTAAACCTCATGTAAACACAATGCTCTGATAAGCTGATTTTAAATCACAACAAACATCCATGTCAACACCTTCATCACGCTATTATCTCTGACTAAAATGTACATTTTCAAACACACACTGAAATAAAATGATTCATTGGATTTACTAAATATTTTTAAGGTGAGTGGTTAAAAACTATTTATTTGTTTTGAATTTAAACAAATAAATTAAGTTGAACATTACTAAATGTAAATTGTTTGTTTAAATTCAGCTCAAATCAATTGTTTGCAACCATTTTCCTTAAAAACATTTAGCAAATCCAATGAATCTTTTTTCTTTCAGGGCTGTGCGTTGAATGAGCTCAGTGACATGATTCTTAAAAGGATAGTTCACCCAATATGAAAAATCCTATTAATTTACTTCCTTTTTCCCAGTGAATTTACTCCCTAATTTACTCCTCAATCCCAGAAGTGGGTGACTTTTGTTCTTCAGTAGAGCATTAAAGAAGATTTCATTCTTCCTGCAAGTGATTGGATCCTCGTGCTCACCACATTGGAGGACGGTATACGCAGAAAACTGGGAAGTAAAGCTAATAATATTGTAAATTATGTTAAATTTACCTACACAGAATGATCCTTTCACTTGAAGACATCAGTGTGTTGCCAGGAGCCATGGTTATTGATCTGGACTATTGGTTCATATGTGTTAATTTTTAATTTAAAAACACATTAATCACTGTCTGCCATTATACAAATCGCTAAGGATTTAGCTAAAAGTCTTCTTTAATGCTGTACTGAAGAAGAAGAAAGTCACCTACATATTGGATGACCTGAGGGTGAATAAATGAACAGAAAATGTTCATTTGTTAGGCAGAGTATCTCTTTAAGTTGTCAATCCTCTCCAGACCACTCAATACTGTGCCATTTCTGTTGTGTAGGTTCACCTATAGAAGGTAAATTATAAAGAAACTGATGCAGCGCAGTTATTTTTGTGTTCACCATGACATCGATTAGCCATACTGCATTTGATTTAGGTGCTAGCAGATTAAAACAATGGCAGATTTGTGAATATTATCAAAGTAAAGTTAAAAGCAACCACAATTTTTTTTTGCAAGTAAGCAGGTTATTGAAGCTGCCTGACAGGAGTGTAGATGTCTGCACGTCATCTAAACTTCTTACTGTGACTAACCTTGACTAATGGAAATAATTGCATTATTGGTGCACATGTAAATAATAACTGTTTATAACTGACAGTCATGTTGTCTGGTGTGTGACTCTAAATGTCCTGTTCAAACAGAAGCTTACATTAGAGATGTTCACTCACTTAGTAGTGTGAGGTTAAAGGGGTACTTCACCCAAAAATGAAAATTCTGTCATAATTTTACTCTTACTCTACTGTTTGCAAACTTGTTTGAGTTTTTTTTTTCTGTTGTACACAAAGGAAGATATTTTGAAGAATGCTGGAAACCTGTAACCATTGACTTTCATAGTATTTGTTATTCCTACTCTGGAAGTCAGTTGTTACTAGTTTTAGGGTTTCTTTAAAATATTTTCATTTGTGTTTAAGAGAAAGAAAAAAATTCATAAAGGTTTGAAATCATTCGAGGATGAGTTAATAGTTATTATATTTTAGTTTTTGGGTGAACTTTTCCTTTAAGACCATATTTTACTTGGCAATGTCACCTTTTTACAGCAGTAACTATAGTAATGTCTTATTACATCTGAAACAACAGCATTAAACAGACAGAAAATTGTTATGTTGTACAGAGAGAGGAGCTGAAAACTGATGAGACATGAGAGCAGCTTTGGTGGAGGACAGTGATGGCAGATGGCTTATATCTGTATCTCTCCAAGTTACAAAATAACAATTGAAAACCCAGAACAACAACAACCAGATGACTAGATGCCCGGTGATTCTAATCTTTTATGAACTTCTTTCTTCTGCTGAACACAAAACAAGATATTTAGAAAAATGTTTTTAAAAGCTGCCATAGTAGGATCACAAATGGAAAGATGGAAGTCAAAGGCTGTCTTTTCCAACATACTTCATTATCTTTGTTTATGTTTAGTAACAGAAAGTCATAATTTGACCACCATATTCTTGCAAAGTGCATTATAATTGATCTTCACTAGTTTAATAATAAATATTTCCAGACTGAGTGTGCATGAATTTGTGCATATTATTTATAATCAGATTGGATAAGAGGTCTCTCTGTCATTTAATATTTCTTTTACGTTTCTCAAAGTGAGGGTGGTCATTTAACCTGAAGTTCAAAATAAATAAAATATGATGAGTAAATTTCTCAGTATAAAAGTATTACTGAGTATTACTTTAAAATGTAGAAAGAAATAGTCCTTTACGTCTGTTCAATTTATACAGTATAAACCATTAATTGAGTTAATTTACAGAATAGCTACTATATTGCAGTGTTTCCTGTAGGATTTTTGCAGCTGTGGTGGCAGGTCTTTTACAAAGATCTACCAACTACCTATGGTGTTAATTCAATGACAAATGAAGAAATGTCGTGAGTGAAATATTACAAGTCGAGATCGCATTTATGTAATATGAGCATGCGAATCTCTTTGCTTGCGCGCCAATTTCCTCTGCTCAAGCACAAACTTCTTGCACGCCCTCTCAAATATATTCTGCTCAAGCGCAGATCTTCTTGTGCGCTTTCAACTAAACACTGCTGAAGTGCGATTTAGTGTGTTTATGTAACGAGTATGTCTCTAACATCTGTTAAATTCGCAAGGAATATTTATGAATGTCTCCAACAGACCTACAGATCAGAATTAATGCATCCTGAAGTGAAGTGAAATGGCTATAAGCTCCAGCAAGACAAAGTCATACAGAAATGTTCACTGTTATAATTCACTCACCTTTTATTGCGTTTTGGTGCGATTATAACCCGCTAACAACAACAACAATGACTGAATGTTTTGAATGAGAAGCTGTAATGTAGCCGTGGTGGGATGAATTTTGGGTGTGGCGCCCCGCCATGGAAGAATGAATGTAGCGAAAACCATGATATTGTGTTTATATATTATATATTATTCAATCATTAATTTTCTTTTAGGCTTAGTCCCTTTATTCATCAGGGGTCGCCACAGCGGAATGAACCGTCAACTTATCCAGCATATGTTATCCAGCGGAAACACCCATACAATGTCAACACGGGGAGAACATCGAAACTGCTGATGTCAGAACAGCAGAAACCATTGCCACTTCACAAACATCACTTTAGAGCTAGTATTTGATTAATTCTCTAGCGTAATGTCTAAATTGACGACAGAGGTGATTTTGCTCACATTTTAAGATTATAAGGATGAACGATATGAAATGCCATTAGTCTACAGAGATTTTCTGGTATTTCTTTGTTGCAATCAGGAATCCCAATAATTTACCCCGAAAAACCCAGAGCAAAGCAAACACTACAAGATTACTATAGTGCAGATTACTAAATACAGAACTACAACATACAAGAGCGAGATTGACTTAGAAAGTCACTTAACAGTTTCATAATGATTTGATTAGCTGTAGTTTGTAATTATTCTTAGTTTTTCCCCTCTAAGGGCTTATTATGTGGTCTCCGTCGACTTCAACTGTTTTTTCTTTGCTCAGTATGACAGGCTGATGACTGCCGAAGCGCTGTATCTCAGCAATTCTAAATATTTAAAATAGGCTATATCTTTATAAATAAACTGCATAGTGGCAATTTAAACAACTTCATTCTCACCTAAAAAGCCTCAAAAGTACATTATGTTGTCCAAAAGCTGCAATATTTGTCAAACTGTAGTGAGTTTATTGATACTGCTGTCACTCTATGTGGGCTGAGTAATACACAAGGGTGGGGAAGCTCTATCTATCTATCTATCTATCTATCTATCTATCTATCTATCTATCTATCTATCTATCTATCTATCTATCTATCTATCTATCCATCCATCCATCCATCCATCCATCCATCCATCCATCCATCTATCATCTATCTATCTATCTATCTATCTATATATATATATATATATATATATATATATATATATATATATATATATATATCAGGGTATGAGATGACATATATGGTGATATTTTTGTTATATTGCCCAGCGAGAATTACCCAGAAGGCTAATGTTTTTTATTATTTGAATGTTTCCACTGCTCATAACATCATTACAAATTTACAGGCTAATTTAATTTGGAAGGGCTAATAAAGCCATTTTTAAGCAAGCCAGTAAATAAAACTGAAAGCGAATAAATTAATGAACAAGAAATGTGGAAAAACTGAACAGAGGAAGAAGCCAAAGATGACAAAACAAAAAGTGAATACTGAAAAATAACACTGTGAATGTGTGTATAAAACAGAGATGGAAAGCAGCTTTTCATTTTACACACACACACACACACACACACACACACACACACACACACACACACACACACACACACACACACACACACACACACACACACACACACACACAGTTAAATGTGTGTGTGTGTCTGACTCAGAGCAGAGTGTCTTTCTCACCACAGCCTCAAAAGGGAAAGTGTTCTACAGAGCCTAATGGAAACCACTCTGCCTGCTTTTCCCTTCAGTAAACTTCTCCCCTTCTCACACTTACTTCAGTCTATCTCTGTCATACACAAGAACACACATTGGCTCACGCAGGCAAACAATGTGTTTGGAGCTTCCTAAAAACAGCTGCACTGTTCCTGTTTCAGCTTTACAGGTCAACAGTGCTTAACCCTTCCCCACACAGTCATTCATGCGCACACTCACACACAAACCTACGGACACAAACACACACAGACATCCTCTCATTACTCAATTCAGTCACATATTTTTAAATACACACACACACACACACACACACACACACACACACACACACACACACACACACACATACATACAGACACAGACATCCTCTCATTACTCATCCAGCCAGTCACATATTTTAAAACACACACACAGACACACACACACACTTTCTCATTACTCGTCCAGTCACATACTTTAACACACACACACATACACACATCCTCTCAGTACTCGTCCAGTCACATACTTTACCACACACACACACAGACTCCGCTGGCCCCTTAACATGTGCTAAGTAAAAACACAGCTTTGAGTTGTCAAGGAAACAGCAATAAATACACACAGTCCTCTGTCCATGCTCCATTTTCTCTGATAGATTTCTCTCACACTTTCTCTCCACCTTTATCTCTCTCTCTCTCTCTCTCTCTCTCTCTCTCTCTCTCTCTCTCTCTGCTCTGCTCTGTAATTCACTCACGTCTCAGAGCTCAACATTCAGAATTGTGGGCAACAGAGCAGTGGAGAGAAACACTGTGTAGTAAATAGAGCAAAGAGTAAAGTTTAACATGAAAGGAAAAGAATAGAACAGCGGAGTACGACTGCTGATCTAAAAGTAGAACAGTAGAACAGCAGGACGGGGTAAAACTGGTAAAGAGCAGAGCGGAGTACAGTAGATTAGAATAGAACAGAGCAGAGGCTAGCACAGAATAGCACGACAGGACAAAATAGAGTACAGTAGGAGAAAATAGAGGAGTGGAGAATATAATACAGTAAAAAGAAGTTGAGTGTGGGTTAAAGCACAATAGAATGGAAAAGAGCAGAGTAGTTTAGAGTGGAAATTAAATATATACGTGTATACGAGTAGAATGAGTTGAATTCTAGAGCAGAAATGTAGTGAACATATAGCTGCACAGATTCAGTATTGACTCAAATACCTCAGGATAGAACACTGTACAACAGAAAAGAATATAGTGAGTGAAAACTGATCAGAGCAGAATATAATTATGCACGATGGACATTAAATGAATAGAATTAAATAGAACAGATATGGATGTGTGTGTGTTTGTGGGTAATAGAGTACAAGAACAGACTATAGAACAGAATAGAATAGGTGCAGTTTGACAGAGCAAAATGGAATATATAGAATGGAAGGAATAAATAGAAGGGTACAGTTGCATAGAAATAGAATGGACTTGAAAAAGGTAGAATAGTAGTAGAATGGAACTGAGTAAACTCTGTATGAAGAACCACACACAGAGTAGACTGCAAGAGAATAGAATAGAGCAGAATAGAACAAAACATAACAGAAATGAATAGAACAGAACAGAAATAGAACAGAACGGAATATAGTAGAATAGAACAAAATAGAATACAACAGAACAGAAGAGAACAGAAAAGAAGAGAACAGAAAAGAATAGAACAAATCAGAATAGAATAGAACAGAACAAAACAGAACAGAATAAAATAGAATAGAAATAGAACAGAACTGAATATAATAAAATAGAAAAGAACAGAATAGAATAGAAGAAAATGAAGCATAATAGATTAGAACAGAACAGAGTACAATATAACAGAACAGAATAGAAGAGAATAGAATAGAACAAAATTAAATAGAATAGAAATAGAACAGAATATAATAGAAAAGAAAAGAACAGAATAGAATAGAATAGTACAAAACAGAACAGAACAGAACAGAATAGAACGAAACAGAATATAATAAAATAGAACAGAATAAAACAAAACAGAACAGAATAGAACATAACAGAATAGATCAAAACAGAATAGAATCAAACAAAACAGGATAGAACAAAACAGAACAGAATATAACAAAACTGAACAGAATACAACAGAATAGCACAAAACAGAATAGAACAGAGTAGAACAGAATAGAATAAAACAGAGAAGAAAGGAGTAGAGCAGTAAAAATGAGAGGAACAGAATAAAATAGTTGCTCAGATTTAGAATGGACTTGAACAGGATGGAATAACAGAATAAAATAAAGAGGAAGAAACAATGAAAAAATGCAGACTATGGAAAGAATCCAGCTTCAGTTTTAAGACCTTTGAAGAGATGATGCCAATCCTGTGAAGATTTCGAAGGGGAGTACACAATATTCTTCAATATACTAAATTTTATCCTATAGGCTCATTGAAATATGTTCTTCATGCTACATTTTTGAATTGTAAATATGTTGTTTCAGGTATTTGTTGCACGTTTTAGATGACAAATCCACTATAGGGCACCGTCCACATTTAGCAAACCTGAAATGCTTTACTATGTGTGTCTTGTTTTAAGTTTCAGATACATGTCCATCTTGTACAAGTCCATGAGAAGATCACTTAGCAGAAGCACTGACAAAAACCCAACCAATAGTGTTTTGAAACAAAAAACAAGAGAAAACTGCACGACGACCATGTAGTTTTACCTTAATTTTACATTGCTTTGTGAAACCATACTTCATCAGACTTGAACTCTAGAGCTCTGCATCACAAGTACAACTAGGTGAGCTACTGAGCAAACTGACCACACCAGAAACATTGTCCATATTGAGATGGGGAGGTCAGGCAAACATAATTGAGTCCCACTTTATATTAAGTGACCTAAAACTTCTATACTATGTATTGCAGAAAACTTTTGGTACTTTCAAAGGTAAGGTTAAGGACAGGTTTAGTGGTGTGGTA